>NC_021165.2:49004069-49028759 GCF_000331145.2 Cicer arietinum
TAATAATAATAATAATAATAATAATAATAATAATAATAACCGAATTGAAAATTGAAATTAAAATGAGGTTATTTAGATTTTTGATTTAAGAGATGAGCAAAATGATAAATCCACTTATTCGAGTTTCAGACCTATCACATATTCTATCAATGAGTTTAATTTCTAATTCGTGATTCTATTCTTATTTGACTATAGAATTGATGAAACAAGTGTTATCAATCCTATGTGAACTCGGTTTGTTTGGTTGGATTAACCATCACAATCATCAAAATATTACAATTAACAATCAAGTGTCGCAAAATTATAATTCAATTAAATTAGAAACTGAAACCAAATTCTGTCAAATAAGTTTAATCGATCTTATTGACGTTCAATTTAAGCAATCAGAATATCAATATAATCAAATAAACAAGAATATAATCATGAATGGAAATTGATAGTGTAACTTGAATCTCAAGGTGTTGATGAAACTCTGAACTCGTGGATTAATCTTATAAAATTAGCCTTCTATAAAATTAAAATTAAAATTGTTTATTTCTTGTAGCAATCTGAATCCTAATATTTCGTCTGTAGGAAAGAAACAAAACTGCCAATATATAGTACTTGATATTGGACTTTAGGGTTTAGGGTTTAAAAACAAGTGAGTCGCTATTTAAAATTATTACAAATGTTCAGATTACAAAATCTGCAATTTAGGCCCAGTAAAGTTCGGAATTGGTCTTTTCTTCCAACACAAAAGTTGTATCTCTAATTTTTAGCTTTCCAACACCGGCTCGTATGCGCCAATCCGATATTTAGAGCTCAAGTTATGGCCTACAGAGCGAGAAAGGGTCAAAATGAAAATAATAAAGTTATAATTCAAATTCGACCAAAAGTTTAGAAACAAGCTAAAAATATTATTCTAAGCTATAAAGAGCTTTTAAAATACCAAACTAAAAAGCTAGAAACATGTGCCCAAATACTATGATCAAATTCCCCCACACTTAAAGCAATGCATGCAATTCCAAATATTCTTATGAATGCAAAGTGGTGAGAGAAAAAAAATATTTCTAGCTTAAGACAATTATGAATAGTTTTTTTTATCACAATCAAGGCAAACAAGAGGACAAATTAACTTAAGAATGCATCATAAGTGATAGAGTCCTCTCAAGATATAAAATTCTCTCAAAGTGTTTGGGCTACTGTTTACACTCAAAGCACATCATGAAAGCTAGCACTATCATAGGCTTGACAGACCTCTATAATCTATATTTGAAACACATGCACATAATGATCAAAAAATCTTTATTCAGATTGTAACGTAACCAAGGTAAGGGTGAGATAATCCTAAGGAGACTAGGGCTGAAAATCAAAGAGGATAAATGACTAATGATTAAGAGAGGAAAAAAAAACATTAAGAAGTAATTCATCAAAATATCATTGACTTTTATTTCCACACTCTTTTTTTGCTCACAACACAACCAAAATATGGTTGTGGAACTTGCGTGTTGTGATTTTATGAAGAAAAAAAAATGTATACCACTAAAAACACTTAAACATATATTATAATGGTGAGATATTGTCTAATATCTCTTCTATGTTAAGATGGATTTTCATATTATATAAGTTAATCATTTATGTTAATTTTACTTAGATGTCACATCACATCACTTTTGGGTTGTCTAATTAAATATATATAGCTGTTTTTCATTTTCTTATAAAAAATTGTGATTTATGGACAATTTTGGGTATGCAGTCTTTCATTTAATTATATTTTTATTCTCTTTTACTTAAATAATTGATTTTTACACATATGTAATTTTTCTTTTGTGATTTTGGGTCATTTTGGTGCATTGTTGTGTTTGTTTGTCGTTTTGGTGAGACGTCGTTTCTTGTCTTGTTGCGGTTTTTTTGGTTGAGATTGAGATATCAAATTCAATGAAGTGAGAATTTAATCATAGATTTTGGCATGGTAAGGTTACAATATCAAATGCATGGATTTTTTGTACACCTCAATTTTATTTTATTTGTATCTTTTGTCACAATATTTTGTCGTAATATGTGTTATTAATTCATTTGAATAATGTGAGATTCCTCTTTTCAATTTTAATGACTTTGAATTATAATATTTCAATTGATATAATTCTTTTTGGGTGCATGTAACTATGTGATTCTGTAATTTCTATTAGTTTAAAGAAATGAATATCCTTTTTATAAATATATTTATATATATATATATATTTTGTTCAATTCAAAACCTTCCGTATTGCCGTTTCAATTATTTCCATTAACTCCATTCATCGCTTCTTAGAAAAGAGTGCATTGGCCGTTTCTTACAACAACAAAAAAAGTGCATTGATTGCTTTTATTATTCTCAACAACTGTTGACTCATTCTCAAAAGGAGCTAATTGGCATACATTTTTGTAAACTATTATACCCAGAAAATTAATTAATTATAGTTACAGATAATTCTATATTAATTAATTATGATTGAAGTCAAATATAATTATATACAATTTAATAATCTATATTTGAACATAATATAAAAAAAATTATATAAAAATTAAGATCAAATACTAAAAAATCATCTAATTCTTAAAAACTATGGTAAATAAATTAGTCTTTTAAACTTGACTCTCCTCACAAGTCTTTACAATCTATTAATAATGTTTTCAAGTTTTTATCACAAAATATTCAAACTTTTTGATTCTAAAAAGTAATTGTATATGGTTAATTTTTTAATTTTCTATTAAGTGAACCAATTGTTTCCTAAAGAAAAACCAAATAGTTGTCATTTGTATATATTTAATATGTATACTTAGTATTATTTCTTTGTAAAAAAAGATGGAGCCCTTCAAACATCAATAAAAGAGAAAATAATAAAATATCAACTATTTTGTTTTTTGGTCTATAAAAATATCAACTAGTTACTAACATGCATTTAACTATTAGAAGAAAAACTTTTAATTTGTATAAACTGATAATTTAAAATATTTGTACATATACATTCAATTAAACCACTATATGTAAGTTTTTTGTGGACATATTTTAGAAACTAATCCATAAAATATTACTAGGGTCTAATTTGATTGAATATATGTATAAAAAGATTTATACTGTCAATAAATAAAAAATAATAATTTCAAAGAAAACAATCAGCACCATGATAAACACATGATTATAGAGAAAGTAGTTTTCCATTCAATAAGTGTATTAATTAGATTTTCTTAAAATTAATTTTAGTTAAAAGTGAATTGAATGTAAAGTAATTTATATTTAAATATATCAATATAAAAAAATAATCAAACAATAAATTTGAATATCAAAAGTTACAGGTGCTAACTAAAATCAATTATATTTAAACATTAATTCTACTCACGCACATCTAAACATTACAAAATAAATTACGTACACACATATAAAATCAATTTTAAACATTTCAAAAGTTAAACTAAACATACACTAACTACTCCCATTTCTTTTGCTTTCAGATATTGGCTTTCTTGATTGTGTTGCCTTTATCAAATTAGATTGTTTAAGTGCATGAATTTCTCAATATATATATCCATAGTGTATCGAGGATTGATGACTCACCATGAAATAGTAAAGGCTAAAATGCAGTTTTGTATCTCCATTTAAGTAAATATGTAATTTTGGTCCTCATCGTAAAAAATGTTGATAATTAGTCTTCCTCATAATTTGATCTTTAATTTTAATGATGTGGCAATAATTTTAGTGTTGTTTACAAGAGCTTACACGATGACATAAAATTTTAATTTAATTTAAATTATTTAATACCATTTAATAATTTATGAAAATTAAATTAAATAATTTAAAAAAAAATATTTTCTTTGGTTAATTTTTGAAAAAACATCAATGTTTTTTCAAATTACTTTTCTTTGTTTCGAAAATTTCTGAAAATAATTCAAATTTTATGTTAAATTTAATTTACTTTAAACCTATATTAAATTGTTTTATTTAATTACTTTTCTTTGTTTTACCTTTATCACTAAAATCATAGTGTTCTTTGCTTTAAACTTGTATACACATCATAATAAAAATGAGTAACTTTTCAGGTTTAAAGTAATGGACAGTCTAATTTTTTTGATGAATGTTTAAAGCAAAGAAAAGTAATTAAAATTTTATTTTATAGGTTTAAAATAAATAAAATTAATTTAAACAAAAATTTGATTATTTCCCATATCTGCCACACAACCAATACAGATCAAGAAATATATAGAACCATAAAAGTTAAATTCCCAAGCCATTGGTCAGACTAAAATTATAAATTTAATTCATTCCAAAGAGGACAACAAATTTATTTTTGGGAATAAGCTTGATTGAATGTCACTCCTACTATCACAAAACAAAATCTCTCCACAGTTTATACTCAATTAATGAAAAATAATATAAAAAACCATTTTTTATTAATAATAAATTTTATATAAATTAATATTTAAATATTTTAAAGCTAAAACTTTAAATTTTCTGTTTTTTATTTATTAATTTGATATACATTTTATTTATTTAACTATTTTAGTTATTTTAAATTATGATATATACAATATTTTAAACTCTTCTTTTTAATTATGAGACTTGTATTTTCAATTATTTTGAATGACTAAGCTATATAGAATCATGTTGTTATGTAGGATATACTATATATATACTCCCAGTATTTAATACTCTATTCAAAATGAATTATAAATAAAAGTACACTAAATTACGTATATAATATCTTATAAAAAATATGGTTATTTATATATTTAACTTATGCAATCCTAATTAAAAAGTTAATTCCATTATCTAAATTAGTCTTAATGAACATTATTTTAGAGTTATTATCATTAAATAAAAAAGAAATTATTAATTCTTTCTTATATTTCATTCTATAATATTCTAGAATATGTATGTTAATTTTGTTAATATTTTATTTTACTTCTTAGAGAGTATAGAACAACTTCTTGATTAGTTAATTTCGTGACTCAATATTAACCATATATTTTAATTATCATTGACATTGTCTATGAAAGCATTAATTGTCCCAGGAAAAAAATCCGTAAGTATGAAAGAGATACAGTAGTCTATCAGAAATCAAATATAGACGAAACAGAAAAAGTCAAATATAAACAAAAAAAGATAGTGGTATTTCACATGTGTGCATGGTAGCTTTCTTTTGAAAATGTTTAGGGAGTCATGCCTTCTTTATAATCTGCTTTGTGTATTGGTGTTTCTGAATTTATTTTAATTTAAGTTATTAGCTTACAAATTCTAATAAGGTAAATAATATTAATAATTTATATCTAAATTAAATGAATACATAATTTTGATGTAATTTTTTTCTTTTAATTTATTCTTCATTTAAATTAAGTTATTCTTTATTTAATTATAATAATAAAAAATTTAAAAATATGTATACTATATATGAGATGCTAAGTTCATATATACCATTTTTTTGTTGAAGGTGAAGTAGTAGACAATGTCCATTATAATAATAATAATAATAATAATAATAATAATAATAATAATAATAATAATAATAATATTAATATTAATATTAATATTAATAATAAATAGTTTTCGTTAAATTATATATTTAATGAAACATAAGATTCTTTTATTCTCTAAATAGAACATGAAAATTTGTCTTTATAACATGATTTGGAAACCAAATCAATACAATAAACACCAAATCAACTATTGTTACACTCTCATAATCATAATACAGAGGGAATTTATCTAGAAAAATGTACTAAAAATAAAAAAGTAATAGTAGAAACAATGTTGTTTTTTTGAGTTTTTCCTCAAATTCAAGGAGAAATTGCACATGTGCGGTGATCTATTTATTTTTACTCTTCACAAATTTAGTCACTCCTTGAGACACACCTCAATTTTGATACCTCCATCTTAACAATATTAATATGTCATTCATTCTATTTTATGTGGGACTTTTTTTTTTCTTTCAATTCACACAAATTAACTCTCATTAATATCATTTTCATTTCTAATTAACAAGTAGTAAATATAAAAAAAAGTGTGGAAGAAAAATACTTAGAAGATGAAGTTTTTTCTTAAATATAATATGAATCTATAGATAATAGATACTAGTAACTATAGATGATATATTAATAAGATGCTTGTCTGTAAGACTTAAGAATAGCTCCACAAAAACTGCAAATAATAGCTTTCCAATATTTACTGTTGACAGGAACATAGCAAAATCTTGTTTGAGTCATCATATCAGCCACTCTGGCGCTGCTTCTACACCGCGAACAAGTTCCCGCCACCGGTTTGCTCCGCCGTATTTTTGTTTTCTGATCCACAAGAAAGCAAAAACAAGACATGTGTGTTTCTCGAAACCAAAGATTATTATTTGTTTGTTCCTAATAACTAATAGATGTTGTTTGATGTGTTTGTGGGCGAACCTATTATAATAGGCAGAAAATTTGTCAACAATTGAACGAGAGTTGCATTAATTAGACGAACACACACTCTAATATATGATTTAGATATCTCACACGGTTCAAAGTATATATATATATATATATAATTTAAACTACTATTCAATCAGACTATTAACACAATGGATGTAATTAAAAAGGGTTCAAATTTTTTATTACAAATGATAATGTTCACTTATATTATAACATACTAAATGATTTAATATTTCATAATGTTTTTGCAAAGTATGTTTATGAATAGATAATCATTTTATTTGTATTTTACGATATTCTACTTCGATGAGTTGACTTCCACAATCCATAGAAACATAATCACATTAAGTTTAAGGATTTATTTTTGTTACGTTTATGAATTAATGTTTATTATCTATTTTTAAGTATTGATAATTCAAAAATAAGATATTTATGTAGATGAATATAGAATGATTATCTCAGAAGTATATTTTTGTTTGACATATAATTTTGGGGACACTTTTACCTATGAAAATAATTGAATGTTTGAAATTAGTTAAATTTTGTAGCCACATATTGTATTTCCTCTTTGAAGGTTTTGAAAACCCTCAATGTCATCATAGTTGTTTTGGTCCCCGTTACATTGTTGTGCAAGAGCTTCAATTGTTGGTGGAGCTCCCTCTCTCGAGATTCCATCTGCTCTTTCAACTTGTGGTATCGTATTTCAAGTTGCCACATGAGTTTAACCTCTCTCACAATTCCCTCTTGTAGTTGGTAGAGTTTCTCTTCATGTTGGTGTTGGTGTTGTTGTTGTTGTTCAATGTTTCGGTCTTGTAGCTCCCTCATAGAGTTCATCATCTACGTGAAAAGGAGTTTGCCCTTCTTTCACATCCGACTAGTTAGAAGGATTTCTAGATTTAAGTATTGCCACAAGTGAGTTAGTGTTTGGGTGCTAATGTCACGTATGCAAACAAGAAATATAATGGTACTATATCCTAGGTGAGAATAATACACTATTCACGAATATGCTAAAAGATTTGTAATCCTAATTGTCTTTTCCCCTTTACAGGTGGATCTTCCTTGGGAAATGAGCCTCATTAGTTCAGCTTCCGATTTTATTGAGATTTCACTTGCCTTAGAATGATTAGGTGCCCAGACACACCACCTAGTCATTTATACGGGTGCACTGACACACCATCTTGTCTCACCACCTTGTCGTAGGGCTGATTGGATGCATAAACGTTCCACTTGGTCATCTATACCGGCGCACAATCATACCACCCTGTCATCCGCACAGAGTTGAGTTGTTTGAGTAGAGTGTCTCATCATTTTATGTGTTAGTTGCGTTAGAGTCTAGTGAATCTGATCCAAACACTCTCATTTTGAGCCAATGTTTGTCCTCTCTTCTTGGATACTCCATCCAGCTCACTAACTATTAAGAGATTAAGGGATAGCAAAATGGATGGATCGAATATATATAAATTAAATTGTAAATGATGGGTTGAAACAATCCATTTACAATCCTTAAAAGTTATTTTTTAAAAATCTATCTAAATAATCTATAAAAAAGCAAATACATCAAATTCACACAATCTATCCATCAAATTATATAAAAACAATAATTTTTCAAGATAATTTTTTTTAATGTTGGAAGTGGTGGAAAGAATGGTAGTCAACACTGCAGAGCTTTTGTTATTTACTGAACTTGCCATTATATTTTTATTATAATTCTGATCTATTGTAAACAGTACAAAACTAAGTATATATATACCAGCTAACAAACCTTTCTGGTATATGGGCAGTTAACAGATTAATCAATACAAAACAACCAATCCCAAGAATTACAACTAACTAATAACAACAAAACTAACTAATAACAATAAAGATAATATAAAAATTAAGTAATCTTATCAGGCCCGTGCAAGCTCGAACCGCAGATGTCGATAAGGTTGAGCTTGGAAACAATATAATGAAAGGAAAAGGGAGGCAATGCTTTGGTATGGATGTCTGCAAGCTAGGTAGTAGAAGGGACAGCCATAAGATGGATCATGCCATTTTGAATTTTCTCACAAACCAGATGAAAATCGAGCTCTATGTGTTTTGTACGTTCATTTTGAATTGTTGTCACAGAAAATTGAAACAGGGAGTTTCACACGAAGATGAAGGTCTTTAAGAAGATATAGGAGCCATTGGATTTCACAAGTTGTGTGTGCCAAAGCGCGATATTCCGCTTCTGAAGAAGAACGAAAAATAACCGTTTGTTTTTTTGATTTCCATGAGATAAGTGAAGACCTGAGAAAGACGAGCAAACCAATGGTTGATTTTCTGGAATCAGGGCAGGCAGCCCAATTTCTATCACTGAAAGCCAATAATTGGAGAGGAGAAGAAGAAGAAAAATATAAGCCATTTCCAGGGGAACCTTTAATGTAGTGCAGAATTCTGGTTGCAGCAAGATAATGAGACTGCATTGGGTTGGAAACATATTGGCTGAGCTTGTGAACAGGGAAGGAAAAGTCAGGCCTAGTGTTGGTTAAGTAGAGCAAGCGGCCAATCAATCTTCGATACAATTTGTTGTCGGGGAAAGGATTGCCATCATCCTTAGATAACTTTAGATTTGGCAGCATAGGAGTTGAAACCGGTTTGCAGTTGAGAAGTCCCATATCATCCAAGAGGTCCAAAGCATATTTGCGTTGATTAAGAGAAATACCCTTTGATGATTGAGCAACCTCCAGCCCAAGGAAATATTTGAGAGAGCGCAAGTCTTTGATTCGAAATTGAGAATGGAGAAAAGACTTAACAAATTGTATTTCTTGTGAATCATTGCCAGTGAGAATGATATCATCTACATAAATCAACAAAAAAAGTGAAATGAGCATCATGGGATTTAACAAACAACGAATAATCCGAAACAGATTGAGTATATCCTAAAGATAAGATAGCAGAAGTTAGTTTATCATTCCAATTTCGACTAGCTTATTTTAAACCGCAAATCGACTTGGTCAATTTACAAACTAAATTTGGGTTCGGAGGGGTATAACCAGGAGGAAGTTGCATGTAGACATCCTCGTGGAGATTCCCGTGTAAAAAGGCATTGTTGACATCTAATTGATATAAATGCCATTGTTTAATAGCAGCAATGGGCAAAACAAGTCTAACAGTAGTCATTTTAATTATAGGAGAAAATATTTCTAAATAATCTACGCCTTCCAATTGAGTATATCCTTTAGCAACAAGTCTAGCCTTATGTCTTTCAATACTACCATCAGAATTGAGTTTGGTTTTGAAAACCCATTTACAACCAATAAGAGTTTTATCATCAGGTAAATCAATTAATTCCCAACTGTTATTATGTTCAAGAGCCTGAATTTCTTGGTCCATAGCATGCTTCCAGCAATCAAATTTAATTGCTTGTGTATAAGAACACGGTTCAGGAATATAAGATAAAGCAAATAAATAAGATTTATAAGCAGTAGAGACATTGTCATAAGATAAAAAATGGTTTAAAGAATGAAGATTACCTGATATAGTAGTATTGGAAGATCTAGAGGCAGGAACATTATATTACATTCATAATCTTGTAAGTAACTTGGAGCATTTCTTACCCTAGTAGAAGTACGGACAACAGATTGAGGGGCAGGGGCAGTATCCAAACCAGATTCATGCATAACATGCGGAATATCATTTAAAGTAGCAGTAGGTATATCAAAATGCATATAAAAATTAGGAAAAACATGGGAATTCTCATGATCAGCCAATTGTGGAGGACAAGATAAAGGATCAATATCACAAGGTATGTCAGAATTGTTATGATTGATAGGCAAAGGAAGTTGAGAGTTAGGAGTATGTGACTAAGTAGAATGGTGTTTATGAAAAGGAAAAACGTTTTCATAAAACACCACATTTCTTGAAAGAAAAATATGTTTAGTATGTAAGTCAAATAAAACATAGCCCTTTACTCCATCTCTATGTCCTAGTACAATGCATTTTCAAGCACGAGGTTGAAATTTAGTTCTATTAGCAAAAATAGTGGAGGCAAAACATAGAGAACCAAAAACTCTTAAATGAGAAAGAATAGGTTCTTTATTATACAATAAAAAATAAGGAGATATATTATGTAATTTGATAGAGGGAAGTAAATTTAAAATGTGGACAACATGAGTAATAACACCAAAAAGAAAGAGGTAAATGAGATTGAAATAAAAGACTCCTAGCAATATTTAAAATGTGTTGATGTTTTATCTCAACCACCCCATTTTGTTGAGGTGTCTCAACACAAGAAATATGATGAATAATGTCTTTACTGTTGAAAAAAAAACCATGGAAAATTCAGGGTCGTTGTCCGAACGAATAATTTTGACTTTTTTATTAAATTGAGTTTCAACATAGTGAATGAAATTAATAAGATGAGTTTTGGTTTCATGCTTAGCATTCATCAATCTAATCCAAGTGAACCTAGATTTATCATCCACAATTGTTAAAAAATATTTATGACCATGTAAAGAAGCAGTAGAAGTAGGACCCCATATATCAATATGCACAATATCAAAGATAGAAGAAGAAACAGATGCACTATTAGAAAAAGGTAATTTCTTTTGTTTTGAATAATGACAAACATCACAATGTTTCATATCAATAGGAGATAGAAAAGAATGTTGTTTAGCTACATTGTTATAACAAGTAGAAGAAGGATGACCAAGCCTATAATGCCAAACATGGTCTAAAGGAAAAAATTGTGGAAATAGTATCTACAACATTGATCAAAGGAATATGGTTGGCTACAACATTACATGGAGATATAGGATGAACAAATTCATAAAGTCCATTCCTAAGGATAGCACTACCAATCCTCTTCAAAGTGTTCAAATCTCGAATCATACAAGAATCGTGAGAAAATGTTAAAGTACATGGATTAAACTCAATAAGTTTACTGACAACAATAATATTGAAGGAAAACAAGGGAATATAAAGAACATTATGTAAGATTAAGGATTCATTTAAAAGAACAGTTCCACTGATTGAAGGTTGAGTAAAATGCCCATTAGGAAGTTTAACAGAAATTGGTGTTACAGATTTGTAAGTTGAATAAAAAGATAAAGAATTAGTAAAATGATATGTTGCACCCGAATCCAAAATCCACATAGTAGAAAGATTACCTTGTTGTTTACCTGTATTAGAAGATCCAGAATGAACTTGATGATTGCTAATCAGATTCGAAACCTGAGGAGTGCTGGTGGAAGTAGATGATGGTAGGAGAGCTAACAACCCTTGAATTTGGTCCTTGGTGAAAGGGTGAGTAGATTCAGTAGAGTCATGAGGAAAAGATTCAACATTATGAACGATTTTCTTGGTTTGATACCCAGGGGGAAAACCATGGAGAAAGAAGCATTTGTCAACAGTATGATTAGTTTTCTTGCAATTAGTGCACAATCTAGGGTTTTGAGGTTTTCCAAAATTTGGTTTGAAAGTGAATTTAGGTTTACCATGAGAAGGTTTATTAGAAAAATTTCGAGAATCAATAGCTAAAACCGTTGGTTCGGGTAAAAGACCAATGTGTAATTGGCGTTCTTGTTGAAGAATCATCGAGTAAACTTTAGTAAGGGGAGGGAGAGGATCAAAAAGAAGAATCTGGGAATGAACATTTGAGTAATTATCATTAAGACCTTGTAAAAAATAAAGAATCATGTCATGATCTCTATACTGAGTTACCATCTTGAATGTGTTGCAACGGCCAGTAGAAGAAGAAGTGCAAGAAGGAATGGGTCTAAAATTGAATAGTTTATCAGAGAGCTTCTTGAGAGTTGTAAAAAAAGCTGTGACCGTGGAATCCCCTTACTTAATGGTGGACAGATCTGAAGTTATTTGAGAAATTCGGACAAAATCACCTTGAGAAAATCGGCTCTTGAGTTCTTGCCAAACAGCGGATGCGTCGTCAATCCAAAGAATGCTACCAACAATATCAAGGGAAATGGAGTGATAGAGCCACGAAAGAACAAGTGTATTGCAACGTTTTCAGGCCGAGAAATCTGAAGCAGTAAGATCTGGTTTCTTGATTGAACCATCAATAAAGCCATATTTGTTTTTCATTTCAAGAGAAATATACATCGCGCGAGCCCAGGCGTGATAGTTTGAAGCATCCAAAACGGGAGACACCAAGACAAGAGACGGATTCTCATTGGGATGAATGTAAAAGGAACTGTTGGGATCTCGATTTGGTTGAGGAGGATCGGAAGGAGGATGAGGAGGATCGGAATGAGGAAGAGGTGGCGGCGGCGATGAAGGTATTGCAGCCATGGAAAAGAGAACAAAAAGCGGTAACCCTAAAAGAACAATGACGAGAAAGAATGGAAAGAAAGAATGGAAAGATAAGGCTAAAATTGGTTTTTGACAACTGATACCATGTTATTTACTGAACTTGCCATTGTACTTTTATTATAATTCTGATCTATTGTAAACAGTACAAAACTAAGTATATATATATACCAGCTAACAAACCTTTCTGGTATATGGGCAGTTAATAGATTAACCAATACATAACAACCAATCCCAAGAATACAACTAACTAATAACAACAAAACTAACTAATAACAATAAAGATCATATAAAAATTAAGTAATCTTATCACCTTTTAATTTTATATTTAATTTTTAAAATAATAATAATATTTTTATTTTAAATAAAAAAACGAAAAAAGTGGTTTAGCTAATAGTTAGTTCTAAATAAATAAAAATATCTATTTCGATGCAACTTGGCTGACAATTAGTTCTGAAAGTAGTTTTCATCATGTAAAAAAATTATCGATCATAATTTGTCCGCATTGTTTATAAATTATTACCGGACAAAACATTTTTATCGAATTTCTGAAAAATATTTTCCATACACCAATGAAACTCTAACCAAGCCCATTAGCAATCTTCTCAAGCAAAAACGATGAACAATCATTGAAGCAATTGGATTATTTTTTAGTGTGGTACAATGAAAATCCCTCTCTTGTGATGTTCATGACTCAGGTCTTTTTTGAGTGTGGTACAATGAAGGGTCTTTTTGTTGTCATCTTAGAAGATCGCTTATTATTTCTAGTAATTCCATTGGACATATTGCAGTGATTTTCACAATTACAAAGCTTACCTATCACATAAAAAGAAAACAATAAGAATTAAAAAAAAAAAAAAAAAACTTAATCATGTAGCATCAACATTTTAGTGTCCGACACGTAACACACATCTACCCGACACTGCATTTATTACTTCAATTAATATATGGTTTTAAATTTGTTACTAATGTTAAAGTTGCCATAAAATATGTGAGTGGAAGTTCACATTAAATATTTGTAGTGTCCTATTTAAATTGTTAGAAGTTCTAGGTATATTCTCTCACTATAAGTTTATCTCTTGCAACTCAAATCAAAACACTACATATGTGTTGTTCTAAATTCTTTATATTTGAAATATCAAGTGCAACAACAATTGAAGTCTAGATATCCAATTGCTTATGAAGTTCTTGGCCAATTGGAATTTATAATTCACTAATCTAGAATTCACTATGTAAATTGTCAAAAAAAGTTCAAATTATTCAGATGTCTATTATGGTGTTAGACTGTCCAATAGGTCCCCAAAATATAGTCAAATTACAAAGAATGCAAATGAAAATACAATATGAAAGAGTCAACACTTTTCTTTATGATGAATTTACCTTGACACAATCATAAACATGTTCATCCTCATCCAGAGAAACTAAGAATCCTCTTCTCCTATCTTTTATTTGTTATCCATTTTGAGCAATTTCTTCCCCTTTCTTAGTGTCCACCACGAAAGAACCCTATTCTGATTTTGCAACCAATCCTTCCAATCCTTATTATTTTCATCCTAATGAAAACCTCTCTTTCAATCTTGTTACCCCTTCTTTGGATAGCAAGAACATTTCTTCTTGGTCTCGTGCGATGAAGGTTGTCTTAATCTCAAAGAACAAATTGAAATTTGTTGATGCACTTTTCCCCAACCTGCATCCAACCATTTTCTTTATGATCAATGGATCTGATGCAACAACATAGTGTTATCTTGGCTTCAACGATCAATTTCAAAGAGTATCAACAAATCCATTCTTTGAATCGATAAAGCTGTCGTCGTTTGGAATATTCATGATCAACGATTTTCTCAAGGAGATATCTTTCAAATCTCCGATATCCAAGACGATCTCACTCGCTTCCAACAAGATACTCTTGACTTCTCCAATAATTTCACTCATCTAACTACTATGTGGAAAGAATTTGAGAATTTCCTCCCTACTCGCGATTGCACTTGTGCGATTCCGTGCACTTGCGGCGCCACCACTGATTTGCGCAAGTATAAAGAACAAGATCAAGTGATCAAGTTTCTCAAAGGTTTGAATAACCAATACTCTAATGTTAGATCTCAGATCATGCTCATTGACCCTATACATTCTCTTAACAAAAAACATTTTCACTCGTTCTTGGTCAAGAACGTCGATTAAATGTTTCAGCCGTCCTTGATTCTGTTGATGACAAAGCTTCTTTGGCGCTGCAAGTATCCAACAATGGGGGAGGGCGTGGTTCTGCTTCCAATGGAGGTCGTGGAAGAGGTGCTCGTGGGTCCAACAGGTTTTGTACTCATTTCCAAAGACCGTATCACCTATCAAAGCGGACTTCTCCCAAACTTGAACTTCAAGACTTATTAACCTGTAATAACTGCGATTTCGCAAACGCAGGGCCAAACCAGTCAAACACAAACAACGAAGGAGGTGAATTTTGAAATCATGTTAATAATATAATATAAGTAAGAAGAACACGCAACAATCATAATAGACTGTATCATAACACAAATATTCTTCAAGGTAAAACATCACATGATAAAGTTAAAACCACTCAAGTAAAATCAATACATTTCACTATAAGATCAAATCATCTAAGAGAAGTTATTATCACACACGATACATATTAATCACAAGAAAACAATCACAAGAAAATCATTATGCTTGTCACGATCAGACTCATTCAGTTGTACTTCCCCAAAATCACTATGCTTGTCAGACCCTACCTATATGATGACAAAATAATATCCACTTCACATATTCTCAATATTTATTTTCTTCCCTCGTTGGCCTATGATACTTGTGACACACTAAACCTCAAAATAATATATATAATAATTTATATTATATTTCTATGAAATTTGCAGCAGAAAAATAAAAATATGTTTCCAAGAAAATAAAAACTTTTATTTTTAACTTAGGATATCATGTTTCTCAAAAATCAAAAGGAACACTTTAAACTTATTTTCTCCATTAAAATAGTGTAATATCAATAAGCTTTATTTGAGTATTATTACTTGATTTAATTTAAAAACTTACTAGTACTTCTTAGATATTCATACAAAAATTCATTTCAAATTGAAAAAGTAAAATACAATTTAAGCCTTTATTCCCGATATCACCTATCAGAGCGTGGTTCCTCCCAAACTTGAACTTCAAGATTCATTAACATGTAATAACTGCGATTTCACAAGCGCAGGGCCAAGCCAGTCAAACACAAACAACGAAGGAGATGAGTTTTGAAATCATGATGACAGTATAATACAAATAAGAAAAACACGCAAACAATCATAATAGAACCGTATGATTGCACAAACATTCCATCAAGAAAATATCACGTTAAAAGTCAAAATCACTCAAGGGAAATCAATAAATCTCACTATAACATCAAAACATCTAAGAGAAATTATCACCACACATGATACATATTAATCACAACAAAACAATCACAATAAAGTGCAATGCTACGCATGAGCTTAGACTCTACTTCACAATGTGGTACCATTCTAACTCTGAAGTATTTGGTCAGGAGGCTTTATACTATGCCACCATCCTGGTGGACGGACAATTCAAATTGGCCATATCCTCATAGATCTCCTCAACTCAACCCGAGACACATATACGTGACAGTCGAGGTAAACGTGTGTTGCGTGGTAGCTCCCGACATTTGGAGTGCTACCTTAAAGTCACCTAGGAATTCCCCACCCGAATACCTCCAAGGTCTAACAATCTTGCCTTAAGGCTCGACAGCAGACCGTCACGATCATGCTTATTCAGTTGTACTTCCCCGAAATCACTAGGCTTGTCAGACCCTACCTATATGATAACAAAATAATCTTCACTTCACAAATTCTCAATATTTATTTTCGCCCCTCGTTGGCCTATGGTGCTCCATTAAGACCTTCATCTCAAACACAAATTGGAATCATAATATTCTCATCACAATTTATAACATCACTATCATTAATCACACGTCATCACATATACTCATCACAATCTTATAACATCAATCTCATGAATCATACATCATCACATAGACTTATCACAAATTTATAACATCATTGTTATTAATTATACATCAACATAATCACATAAAACGTATCAAAATGCATCCACCTTTTATTATCGCATCACTTAAACATGTCTAATCAAACATATACGTAAAATTCATTCGACATTCAATATCACAATAATATCAAATATCACACATTTAACGATAATAAATCAAATATCACAATAATATCAAATGCCACACATTTAATGAAATTAAATCAAATATCACAATAATATCAAATGCCCAACATTTAACGAAATTAAATCAAATATCACAATAATATTAAATATCACATTCAAACGCTCTCTCACCCCTTACCTTATTTCGACACTTTCACCTATGAATACGATTCCACGACCAAACAGTCTTTGTTCTTTGACTCTTTGTCCTTCAATAGATCTAACTCAACAGTTTATGGATAAATGTCAAAAATAAATTATGAGGAGATATTCTAAAAAACTAAATTCGAAAACCGGTCAAAGAAAATTACCATAAATCAGAAAACCAATTAGTGGATAATATAGCCACTTTTCACACGGTCGTTTTGGCGTTGGTTTCACTAAATCGGACTTACGGTGAAGTAGAACGATACAAAATAACAAATTCTACAAACGGAGAAGTCAGGTATTTTAGAGAGAAATTGGGGTTATTAAAGATCTGGAAAATGGAGAAAGTTTTCTAGAACAGTTATCGATCACCGGTGTCAAACGATAGGTTGTTGATGGTTTGCTCATGGTATGCGGCTGAAGCTCTCTCTCTCTTATTTCTTTTATTAAGACAATTAGGGATTAGGGTCAATCCCACTAGTCTTCTTTTATGTTTTACTATTACTATTTTTATTTTATTTTTTAAAAACTCAATTTCATTAATAAAACATTATTAATATTTCAAAACTAATATTTTATAAAATAAAATAATTAATCTTTTAAAATATAGTAATAACCAAAACTCTCATATGCAAATTACTCACTATAATTATACTTATTTTTCCAAATGCTTACGTTAGATTATTACCATCGTTAGAAAATATTTGAAATTATAAAATAAATAAATATAACATCAACACTTTATATTAATTACTAAATCTTAATAAATATATATAAAATTACAATGTCATAACAAGTATATAAAAATAAACAAAATCAAACACAATATCAATTCTATCTCAAGATAATTATTTATAAAAATAGAAAATAGTTATAAATAATTAAAATATAATTACGTGCATACTTAACATCAGTCAAGTGCACAAAAAAAATATTACATCAATTGGGTACGCATATATACTCGTAAAATCACATAAAGTCTTTCTCTTTAAAATATTACACTAAAATACTATTATTATGTTTTTAAAATATATCAAATAATAAAATATAATATTTATTATTTATAACGCTCATTTAATCTAATATTTATAAAACTAGCACATCATAGAAAGCACCCATATAATGAAAATTGCCCCCAAATTTATCAACATATATTATAAAATAATTTTAACATCAAATTAATTATTTAAAATCATATTTAATTAATAAAATAGTTTATTATAAAATTTGGGGTGTTACAATACTCTATTATGACCATCATCTCAAACACAAATTGGAATCACCATTTTTTCATAAACTATGGGGTTACTCAATATTCTTATCACAAAATTTTATCATCACGATCATTAATCTTACATCATCATAATCACATAAACTCGTCACAAATTTATAGTATCACTATCATCAATCATACCTCATCACATAAACTTATCACAAATTTATAACATCATAATTATTAATCATACATCATCATCATCACATAAATTTATCACAATGCATTCATCTTTTATCATCACATCACATAAACTCATCTAATCAAACATATACATAAAATTAATTTGACATCCAATATAACAATAATATTGAATATCACACATTTAAAGAAATTAAATCAATCAACACCTTACAAATATTTCTATTATATTCTATAACAACACCTTGCATATTAATTAATTTATCCCTCAAATGGCTACTTCCGTACGTAGCTAGCCCCTGATGAATCGTTGAGAAATACGGTCTTCCCGTTCATCTCACAATATATTATACTCACAAATTCAAACGCTCTCTCACCCCTTACCTTATTTCAATGCTTTCACATACGAATACGATTCCACGAGCAAACAACATTTGTTCTTTGACTATCTCTTTGTCCTTCAAAATCGATCTAATCGATAATTTATGTGTAAACATCAAAAATAAATTATGAGAAGACACTCTAAATATTAAATTTCGAAATTCGTTCAAGAAAACATACTATAAATTAGAAAACCAATCAATGGATAATATAGCCATTGTTTACAGGGTCATTTTGGTGTTGATTTCACTCAAATCGGACTTACGGGGAAGAAGAACGGTGGAAAATAACGAATTTCATAAACGGAGTAGTCATATATTTTAGAGAGAAATTGAGATGATTAAAAATCTGAGAAAATACATGTAATTGACTAACTAAATGGGTAAAACAACATACTAAAATTTGGATGAAAACGAAGAAACTTTTCTTGGACACTTATTGATGAACGATATCAATTTTCTTATTTTTCTCTGAATGTGCGACAACCCTACTTGTGTCCAGGTTATTGTGTTTCTCATGCCTTTCATTTTTGTTATTTTCAATTAATATTTTTTTTATTATTTAATTAGGTTGTTCTCTTAAATATGTGTCTAACCCATAAAACATATTTTACTTTTTTCTTCTATTTATTTTTATTTTCTTAAATAAAAAAAATAATTACCAAAACTATTTTTTAACACTTTTTTTTTAAAACACAATTTAATTACTAAAATATTACTAATATTTCAAAACAAATATTTAATAAAATGAAGTAATTAAAGTAATTAATTTTTTAAAATACATTAATAATCAAAACCCTCATATTCAAAGTAATCCATATAATACTTATTTTTCCATATACTCAAATTAAAATATTATCATCATTAGAGAATAGTCGAAATTATAAAAATAAATAAATATAACATCAACACTATATATTAATTACTAAATCATAAAAAATACATATAAAATCACAATGTCATAACAATTATATAGAAATATAGGAAATCAAACGCAATATCACTACTATCCAAGATAATTATTTATGTAAAAAATAAATAAAAACAGAAAATAGTTATAATAAATTGAAATATAACTACATGCATACTTAACATCAGTCAAGCGCACAGAAAAATATTACATTAATTGGGCAAGCGTATATACACGTAAAATCGGATAAAATCTTTTTCTTTCAAAATATTACACTAAAATACTATTATTTTTAAAAAAATATATCAAATAAAAAAATATAATATTTATTATTTATATCGCTCATTTAATCTAATATTTATAAAACTAGCATTTCATAGAAAGCACTCATATAATGAAAATTAGTCAGAAAATTTATTATCATGTATTCTAAAATAATTTTAACATCTAATTAATTATTTTAAATTGTATTTAATTGATAAAATAGTTTATTATAAAATTTAGAGTGTTACAGTTGATACTTGTTTTCTTAAACATGGTTACCCACCGGGTTACACTTCCAAAATTTTGAACCTTAGTTAATCTTGCTAGTAACAATGATTCCTAATCTTTAATTCAAGAGCAAGCCCAAACATCTCCTTCCTTAACTGATATTCATCGTCAATATCAACAAATTCTTCAATTGTTTCAACACACTATTCCACCCCACTCCAATACTGCTACCGAGCAAAATCAAGCATCTACAAATTCAGTTTTATCTTTTACACCTTATATCAATTCTATCTCTACCCCACAATCAGGTAACAATACTATCCTTTGGGTAATTGATACAGGTGTCATTGATCATATAACCTATTCCTTTAAACATTTTTATACTTATCATTCTTTCACACCTTTCACTATAAGATTGCCTAATGGTCATAAAACTATTGCTACTATAGCTGGAAATGTTGAAATTTCATATTCTATTTTTTTGAAATTTTTTTATTATATACCTGAATTTACACTCAATCTAATATCTGTATCCAAACTGATCAATTCATTAAATTGTTTCTTTCTATATCAAGTAAACAAATGTTTGATTTTGCATAATTTCACTAAGAAGTTGATTGGTATAGCTGAGAAAAATGCAGATCTATATGTTCTCAAAGCTCTTGCCAAAATTTATTCTTCCAATTATAATCCTTTTTGTGACTCTTCTTGAAATGTTGCTTCTAGGGATGATACCTCTTTATGGCATCTTAGACTAGGACATGTTTCTGATTCTGTTCATAAATCCATTTCCTTGCAATTTCCTTTTGTATCTTACAAGCATAAACATAATTCTCCATATGATACATGTCACTTTGCAAAGCAAAATAATCTTTCTTATCCTAATAGTAATTATGTTTCTACTCATATATTTGATATACTTCATGTTGACATATGGGGTCCATTTGGCACTCTTTCAATTTATGGTCATAAATGTTTTCTTACTCTTGTTGATGATTATAGTAGATTTACTTGGATTGTTCTCATGAAATCTAAAAGTGAAACCAGACAACATCTTAAGAATTTTATTTGCTACATTGAAACTCAATTTAAAACCAAACTCAAATGTTTAAGAAGTAATAATGGTGTTAAATTTATTATGGATGATTTTTTTCTTTCAAAAGGGATCTTTCATCAAAGATCATGTGTTGAATGTCCTCAATAAAATGGTGTTATTGAGAGAAAACATCAACACATCCTCAATGTTGCTAGATATCTTTCTTTTCAATTTAAAATATCTATTTTTTTTGGTATTTTAGTGTTCAATATGTTGTTCATCTCATTAATAGGATACATGGTCCCTTTTTACAGAATCAAACTCCTTTTGCTATGTTGTATAAAGTTCCACCTAGTTTACTTCATTTAAAGTCTTTTGGATATTTGGCTTATGCATCTACTATTCATCATCATAGAACTAAATTTGACACTCGTGCTAGAAAAACTATTTTCTTGGGTTATAGAGATGGTACTAAAGGATACCTTCTTTATGATTTAATTTATCATGCTTTTTTTGTTTCTAGAATTGTAATTTTTTATGAAATAATTTTTCCTTTCTCTAAAGATGTTTCTATAGGTGCTCCTACCTCTATACCTCATGTTACCACCAATGATTATGATTTAGAAACCATAGACTCTATTAATCACCAACTCTGAAATACAAACTGCTCTTATCCCTCTTAGAAAATCAACCAGAATAATAACTAGGCCTCCTTAGCTTCAAGATTTTGATTGCAATATTCTTCCTTCCCAATTACATAATACTATTTCAACCACCCTATACCCTATTTCTTCCACCTTGAGCTATGATAGATGTGCTCCTAGTTACAAATTTTGTTTGTTTCTCTATTTCTTCAATTAAGGAACCTCAAACATATACTCCGGCGAGCAAACATGATTTCTAGAACTTAGCTATGATAATAGAACTAGCAGCCCTTGAAACCACAAATACTTGGTCCATTGTTGATCTTCCAAAAGGTAAGAAACTCATTGGTTGTAAATGGGTTTACAAGGTAAAATACCATGCTAATAGTTCTATTGAAAGATATAAAGCTAGGCTAGTAGCTAAAGGTTATACGCAACTAAAAGGTGTAGATTATTTTGATACTTTTTCTCCTGTTGTTAAAATTGTTACTGTTAGAACTATTTTGGCTTTAGCTGCTAGTAGAGGTTGGTTTTTAGAGCAATAGATGTTAATAATGCCTTCTTACATGGAGATTTACATGAAGAAGTTTATATGTCACTACCCCCTGGTATGCATCTTCATAACTCTGTTACTTCTCATTCTAAAGTTTGCAAATTAAATAATTCTATATACGGTTTAAAACAAGCAAGTAGACAATGGTATTATAAGTTATCTGAATCTTTTTTATCCGTTGGTTACAAGGAATCTTCTGCTTACTTTTCTCTTTTCACAAAAATCATTGATTCTAATTTTACTGTTTTACTTATGTATGTTGATGACTAGGGATGGGCAAAAAAACCAAATATTGAACTGATTTATAGAACTGAACCGAACCAAACCACTTTTAAATTAAACCGGTTCAAAAAATTTAAAAACCAAATTTTATTTTAAAATCAGTTTTTTTAACTGAACTGATTTTAAAGAAAATAGGTGCCTTGTAACCAAATTTAGTTTTGATTCTACCAAAACCTCAAAATCTCAAACCCCTAAAATCAGCCTCAAAACCCTAAAATTGAAATGAAGCTTATGGCCGCCGCCGTTCGCCGCCGCCGCAAATAGAAAGTCATCTCTTCTCTCTTCGCACAACGATCGCACTTCGTCTTCTCTCTTCGCACAACGATCACACTTCGTCTTCTCTCTTCGCACAACGACCGCACTTCGTCTTCTCTCTTCGCACAACGATCGCACCTCGTTTTCTCTCTTCGTGAGTCATCTCTTCTCTCTTCGCTTTTGTTTATCTCTGTATTTGTATTCATGCTTGCTGATTTCTTTTTATCTGCATTTGTGTAATCAATAGCATTGGTTTTTTCTCTTATTTATTCTTCATTTATGTTGTTTCAATAGTTGTCTTTGATTTTTATTTTGAACATTTTAGTTTTGTTTTGATTGTTTTTTTTTTGGGTGTGCTCACTGTGTTGTTTCATTGAGTTATTGTTCAATGGAGAAAATGTATGTTGCAATGTTTCATGTGAGAGACAGAGATTCAATTTGATTGTTGATTCATAAAGCATGGTTTCAGTAAGAGTATAACAATGTGTGAAGTTTTTATAATAAGTAAGAAATTGCAAAGTTTGTATTAAAGATAAGAAAGATAGAGATTCAAAGAAATTATGATAAGGAAAGTGTTACAATCCAGGACTAGTTTTAAGTACCTAAGACAGTATTAAAAATACAAGTGATTTTGTGTAACAATCATGAGAATATGTTGTGATTATCTCCTAATATTTATTCATTATTGAGAAGTTGATCCAAACTTAATTTTTGTAAGTAAAGGAGTATGTAGCTGAGATAGATCTATAGTAGTAAGAATTATAGTGGAAGTAAGGTATTGGCCAATTACTTGTGAAAGAGTCTTAGAAAAGGTTTGAGAGATGAACTTTACAGTGTGTTAAACTACCAAGCCTAATAGCATATGCACCTTCTGGTACAATTAAAAGCATGTCACCTTGTTTTTGTCCTGATTTTATGTATTCAACGAATCTTGAAATTGTCCAATTTGGTATTCCATCATGGCTTGTTACTACTGACCCCTTTAGTTCTGATGCTTCTGGTCCAACTTCAAAGTCACCATTAGATAATAAACCTGAAGTTTACAATCTTCTGCTTTATCAATCTTATAGCAGGACATTGGTTTACTTCCTTCCCTTCATATATAATTATGACGTTGCAACTTTGTGGTACATTTTGCATTATCTCATCTGCCACACTACATTTTCCTAATTTCCTTGATCTTGATTTTCTGTTCATCATATGATTCATTATATTATCTAATTAATTAAGTAGTACTCAAATGAATTAATGTGAAATGCTAGGTTAATGAATGAATGTACCTTAGATGAGCTTTGTTTGCTCCAATGATTAAATTAGTAATTTGAAGAATGGGAATTAGGTCAAGGATAGCCTTTGCAATAAAATCACTCTCTATTAGGATGATGTCCACCTTAACCTGTTGAATCAATTTGAAATAATAGAAGATCAATTATTAATAGTGGTTTATGTTGGATAATTTGTAATTAGTTTATGTTGGATAATTTGTTTAGTTTAGTTTAGTTTAGTTTCGTTTAGTTTATGTTATTGTTTTTGTTTCAATAAACGATTAAAAGTAGACTTTCTAATCATATTTATTTAAACAGATGTCGTCAATAGGTGATTATGTGGACTCTCCATTAATGGAGAA
>NC_021165.2:49034402-49049975 GCF_000331145.2 Cicer arietinum
TGAAGACAAAATTGTCATCTTCCTTGAAATCAATTTATCGAGAATATGAAGGTAGGGAGGAAGGTTCTCAAAGTATGGGAGAATCACAACCAGAGGAAGATGATAATGATATACATGGTATGGGTTTCTACAAAAAATCAACTGGGCAAAGAATTGATCCTAAGTCTGAGCTTGATAAATACCTTGCTGAAGAGTGTGAACCTTATTTTGTCGAGTTTGACATTCTAAATTGGTGGAAAGTCAACTCAACTAGATTCCCCATCCTTTCAAGTGTTGCTCGTGAGGTGTTGGCCATCCCTGTGTCTACTGTAGCATCAGAGTCTGCTTTCAGCACTGGAGGAAGGGTGTTGGATCCTCATCGTAGTAATCTTACACCTACGATAGTGGAAGTGCTTGTTTGCACTCAAGATTGGCTTAAAGGATCTCCTTTCTCAAATCTATTTGACGAGGACCTTGAAGAACTTGAAACCTTTGAGAAAGGTATGTCACAATATTTTTAGTTCTACAAACTTTGTATTGTATTTTAAATTTTTTGAAACATAATGAAATGCTCTTTTTTGCAGAGATCATTTCTCCAACGCTCTACGCAACAGCATCTGCTAGTGTCATTAGTCTTGACGATTAAAGACATTTGTTTCTATTTTGTTTAGCTCAAAGAAAGCTCAAAGAATTAGGTGAGTGAAACCAAGTGTTTCAGTATTTATATGGTTATTGAACTCTACATGTTATTTTTTGAAATTACTAACTGGTGTCATTTTTTTATTTTTAATAACTGTTTGCCATTATTTTAGCTGCACTTGTTCGCTTTTCTATAGCGGGAAACTTCCTCGTGGGACTCTTGAAGTTGTTTTGATCAGCGCCAAAGGCCTTGAAGACAATGATTTTCTCTGTAAGTAATATACTATGCATAAAAATGTTAAATTCAGATACTGCATATATCAATGAATTTTCCTTTTTCACTGAAATTTATTCATAAAAAAATGGATCCAAATGTTTGAGTTTTAATTTTTAGATATATTAAAGCTGGTTTGGTGGATCTAGATACTTGTAATAACCAAATTAAACTACAAAAAATTATTTATCTAAAGTTGGACTGATCTACATATATTTGTTGTTCATAAAGCTTGTTAATTTGAGTCTATTTTTCTTTGATAATAGTTGAATTTGAGATTCAGTTGAAGTCAATTTTTCTTTGATCTGATTAATGACTATTGACATTATTGACAACTAGTTATAATCATATAATAATGTTGAATTATGAATTTGATTATTCAAATTGATCAAAATGGTCCTTTAAAGTTCTGATGATCTTTGTTCTCAATGAGCAGCTAGCATAGATCCTTATGTGATTCTCTCTTACCGGGCACATGAGCACAAGAGTACTGTGCAAGAAGGTGCTTTTCTGACAAACTTAACTTGTAATTTGCTTAGTTGACATTTTGGATCTGTTTCTATAGATGCACTTTAGATATTATTTATATGTTATATATGCTTCAAACTTCACAGGTTGGGTATGATAAATTGGGTTTGTCTATTGGTCTTCAATTCATTGGAAGGCCTTGGTCTGAAGCAACACTAATCCACTTAGCATTTGCAATGCAGGTAAACATTTCTTTCATTGTATTGAATATACACTAGTACAATATTGGTCATTTTCTTTTATATCATTCAAATAATTTTTCTTGTGTTCTGTTTTATATTATTAATTTTTTTTATTTTATAATTGTGCATGTAATAATAAATGTACAGCATATTCAGATTAAAGAATCATTATATTTGTAAGCTTATGAAGAACTTTTTATGTGTGATTTCAAGCTATCTGCATGTCAGATTACAGAAAGCCAGAGCATTACTATGATCTGCTAAGAAGATAAAAAGGAAGAATAGTAGCAGTAGCACATTGTTTCGAGCTAAAGGAAAGCCTTCATTGTAGTGTGTTTGAGCTAGTGGGATTTTTTCTTTCTTTTTTCCTTTTAGTGGATTGGATTTCATCCATTATTAGTACAAAACTTGATGTCTTTGATAATGGTTTCAATTTTTGGATTTTTTATTCAATTCCATCAGCGTTTAAATTAGATTTTGGTATTCAATATCACTTGTGAATGCATGCCTTTTTTTTCCAAATTCTTCTGGGCAAAAAGTGAAAATGTGTAAAAAATTTCAATTTTGAGAACCGGTTCGGTTTGGAATATTAAACCGGTTCACTGGTTTCAAGAACCGGTTCGGTTCGGTTTTATAAACTGTAAACCGGTTCGGTTCGGTTTTTTCTGAACTGAAAACCAGTTCGGTTCGGTTCGGTTCGGTTTTCAAGCATAACTGAATTTTGCCCACCCCTATTGATGACATTATCCTTGCAGACAATTATTACAATGAAATTCAGCAAGTCAAATCCTTTCTTGACAAACGTTTTAAAATAAAGAATTTGGATTCATTAAGATATTTCCTTGGTTTAGAAATTTTGAAGTCTGATAATGGCATTTTACTAAATCACGTAAATATACTCTTGACCTTTTACAAGACACGAGAACTTTAGCGAGCAAACCTTCTCCAACGCCTTATGACAAGTCTTTAAAACTTCATTTATCTGATTCACCTTCGTATATGGATGAATCAGAATTTAGGCGATTAATAGGGCGGCTCCTATATCTTACTACAACTCGTCCTGATATTTCCTTTGTTGTGCAACAATTAAGTCAATATATTTCAAAACCTTTTCAAGTACATTATAAAGCTGCCTTTAAAATATTGCCTTATCTAAAAAACTCCCCTGCCAAAGGATTATTTTTTTCCTGCTTCTTCTAACTTACATTTTTTTTGTTTTGCAGATTCTGACCGGGCAACTTGTCCTATCATCCGTAGATCAGTAACTAGAGTTTGTGTTTTTCTAGGTGACTCTCTCATATCCTAAAAGTCCAAGAAGCAGCCTATATTTTCTAGATCTAGTTCAGAAGCAGAGTATCGCGCTTTAGCTAGCCTCACGTGTGAAATGCAATGGCTGAAATTTCTTTTTCATGATCTTGGTATTAAGTTTCCAGCTCCAACTTTTGTTTTTTGTGACAATAAATCTGCAAAGTACTTGGCTCATAATCCAACTTTTCATGAGCGAACAAAGCATATTGAGATAGATTTTTACATAATTAGAGAAAAGCTCAACAAAGGCCTCTTCATGCTTTTTCATGTGCCTTCTACAGCTCAAATTGCAGATGTTTTTACCAAACCTTTGCATAGTCCTTCTTTTTGTAAACTTGTCTCGAAGCTTGGTCTATTAGATATCCATAGTCCAACTTGTGGGGGAGTATCATAAATAGAACATCAAAATAAGAGTTAGTTAGGATTAATAGAGATTAGTTAAAATTTTCCTATTATTATGAGGTTTGTTAGTTGTTATTAGCTTGATATATTTTCTCTATTTAAGAGGTCCATCTCCTCTAAAATAATGGTAAAATATATACTCTTGATCAAGGAATAGATGAAAAATATTCAGTATTGTGTTTGTGTGATTCTTAGTTCAATACATGTGCATCCTCGTCTAGAGAAAACTTTACTTTTTCTGCAATTATATGACATAACCAACTCTGTAAAATAAATTCTTTGTTTGTGAGAGAAATTCTTATAATGTTTTAGACATGCATGAAAAAATTATTTGAAAATGAATAATACACATGAATTGACTTCAAAATAAAAACCAATGTTTTTAATAGAAAACATACGAGGGACCATTGTTTAAAGAAATTTTTTAAAAGACATAAAAAAATAAAAATAAAATGTGATATATATATATATATATATATATAGGAACCACAAATATATTTAATCTAAAAAAATAAATACGCTTATACATGTGGCTAAAGAAAATTAATAAAACAACCGTTGTCTTTGTTATCTACTAGAATGGTTATTTTGCATTAAAATTTATTAAATTTAGCTATTTCATTGCAAAAATATAAAATGGTTGTCTATAATACTCTACGAAAAGTTTTTTTACCAAAAAAAAAAAAGTATTATCATAGAACCAAAATACTATAGTAATACATGGTAAAAAAGAACATGCACTATTAATATAAACCAATTTTATATCAACAATTAATAAAAGAATGGTTGATTTTATCATGTTACATAACAATCAATTTAGATATATTTAGCCACAACCCATAACGATAAAAATATTTTTTTAGTGCATTCAGCAAGTTGCGCGTCCACATTCGCCGTCTCATCAATTTGCATGCCTCCCATTCTATACGTCCCTATTCGTCTATCAATTTGCACCTATACGTGCCTCCAATTCTATCTTTCTCCTTTCATTAATATCAACTTTTGACATATTATCCCTAATTGGAACGAAATGAACCAAAGCTTGTCATACATTTGGGCCAATCATAAGACTGGTGTAACATTAACATGGTAGTATTTGCTCATTTTATTTCGAGTCTCATTTTAAAAGAAAAAACGTAAACTATATTATATTATATTTAATTTATTTTGTAGTTTCATTTATCTGGTTAATGACATATAAATTAACTATTTCTGTTAAATTTATTTTAACCTTTCCTATATGTCGCAATACATCAATTTTGGGTTCATCTAATTAAATTATTACACATCATCTTCGTTATAAATTTTAATTTAACTATAGAAAAACTGAAACCATTCAAATATAAAATATATCTAGTTGTTTTCTTCGTTTTAATGTGATGTTTTGATTTCTCATCTTATATTGCGGTAGTTTTTAGTTCAGACACATCAACTTCAATAAAATATAAATTTAATTAATGACATAATAAAAAAATGGTTTTTAGTAATTTAAATGAATGAATATCGTTTTTTAACTTAAAAAAATTAAAATATGAACATATTATTTAAAAAGTAAATAAAAATATTTGGTTCCACTTAAATTCAAAACCTGTATTGACTTTGGCCAACTTCCCATTAAAACCTTCGTTATTGCCGTTTCCATTATTTGCATTAAAGTGCATTGATCGCTTCTTAACAAAAAACGTGCATTGGTCGATTTTATTATTCTCAACAACTGTTGACTCATTCTCAACCGAGGTAAGTGGCATACATTGGTTGTAAATCATAGCTTTTCAAGATTTACGGTGGACGATATGGAAGATAGCAAAATCTTGCTATGCTCGTATGTTCTCTAAAATCTTGAAGCTATTATTTCATCTCTTAATTTGTGGAACTATTTGGTCTCAAAGTCTTACCATTAAACACCATATTAATATATTATTTTTTTATAAGCAAGCACCATATATAATAATATATACTAGTATTTATTAAGATCAATAGCTTCATATTATATTTTAAAAAAACACCATCATCTTCTGGACTTTTTTCTTCCACCTTCCACTTTTTATAATATATTTCTCTAGTTACTAGATAGTATATAGTAGATTCTTCTTTTGTAAAAAAAAAAAAGTAAACTCCTTCTATATTAACATTTTGACATCGTAACAACAGTTGATATGGTGGTTTATTGTATTGACTTGGTTTACAAATCATGTTATATATGGACAATTTTTCGTGTTTTTTATAGACAATAAAAGAATTTTATATTTGATTAAATATATGATTGAATATATATTTTCCAGTTGCTTTTATTATAATTATTTATTATTATTATTATTATCATTATTATTTATTACTATTATTATTATTATTATTATTATTGTATATTACATCAATTTAATTTGTCAATATTGTTAAATTAAAAATAATACTAATTAAAGTGATATTTATTATCTCTTTTAAAATAAATAAAAAATTATATGTAAACTTAGTATCCCATATATAGTATACAAATTTTTAAATTTTTATTATTTCAATTAAATAAAGAATAATAAAACTGTAAATAAAATAATTTAAATGAAGAGTTAATTAAAAAAAAAATTACATCTAAATAACGTATTCCTTTAATTTAGATATAGATTATTAATATTTTATTAGAATTTGCAAGCTAATAACTAAAATTACAAAATAAATTATTTTTTAAATTCAGGAACACCAATACGCAAAGCAGATTGTAAAGAAGGCACGGCTCCCGAAACATTATCGATGATTTTCAGAAGAAAGATACACCACACATGTGATGAAATTGAGAGGTATTAATATATGAGATTTAAGCAAACTTATATTCCGATCAAATACCACTATTTTTTTTGTTTATATTTGATTTTTTTGTTTATGTTTGATTTTTTTGTTTGGTCTATATTTGATTTCTGAAGGAATGCTATACATCTCTTTCATACTTATGGATCATTTTTCCTGGGAGGCTGGGACAATTAATGCTTTCATAGACAAAAAGTTGTTCAACTCTATAAAATAAAATAAAATATAAACAAAATTAATATACATATTTCAGAATAAAATATAAGAAATAATCAATAATTTCGTTTTTATTTCATGATAACAACTCTAAACTAATGTTAATTTCATATAATTTTTTATATTAGTCATTAAGGCTTAGATAATGAAATTAAATTTTTATTTGGGATTGCATAAATTAAATATATAACTAACTATATTTTTTAGTATACGTAATTTAGTCTACTTTTATTTATAATTCACTTTGGATGGAATAATATATATGGGGAGAATACGAGGCCGACAATCAAAACCAGAACATTCATACAGAGCGTTCAATTTTTTTTATAGTATACATAATTTTTTTTTAAATTATATTGATTCTTAATTTTATACAATAAATAATCTAAAATTATACATTTACAACTTACATCTAAAATAAATATTTAATTTTTTATCAGCATGAGTATGTGACATCGGCGCATACTACCAAATATTAAAATTTGAATTTTGATGTTAGAGTTTTATAATTTTATAGACCCAATTCTTATATCGTATATCCTATATAATAACAAGATCATGTATATCATTGAAAATACAAGTCTCATAATTATAAAGGAGTTTAAAATATTGTATTTTAAAACGATTAAATATTCGCAGAAAATGCTACTTATTTCTTTAGAGGTTATGTTTGTTAGATCCATAGAAAATTTCGCAGGTATATTTTCGATATTTGTGTATTAATAAGGTAAATTTTATAGTTTTAGTTGCCTATAGTTTTAGTTGTCTCTAGTTCCATTTGCCATTGATTCTGGTTGTCTCAGGTTCTAGTTTCCTCTAGGTCTGATGCATTAGGTTTTTGTTGCCTCTGATCTATTTGTCATTGATTGTGGTTGCCTATGATTCTCGGGTGCCTATGATTCTTATTGCATTTGGTTGTGGTTGCCTCTGGTTTTAAAATACAGTCAAAGTCATTGATGTGTTATTCAACTATTGATGATTTCTATATTTCTATTTTTATATAAATAAAGTAAATTGTTTTTTAAACAAATTAAAAAAGTAAGACAAGTTATACATATTATCAATATTTTGACTAATCATTCTTTTTAATTTGTCTACTATAGTATCTATTTAATTGACTAAATTAAAAGTTTTGATACATTTATCTATTCAATTTTGATTCAAATAATTTAATAAATTTTTTTAATAATTAAAATTTTAATATTAATTTTAATTAAAATCACAACAATAAACTTTATTTAAAAATAGTTTCAAAAGATAAAATTTAAAAATTCGATGATAATAAATCTAAAATATGGTCAAACTCATTCATAGATGACATGTTATTTAAGTATGAGTGTTTTAATTTAATAATATCAAAGCATTTAATTTTTAAACGTAACATAAAAGTCTTCAAAAAAAAATTATTATGTCAAATTTATAACAATAGAGTAAAATTGACTAATTTTTTTAGTGTCCATTAAAATTGTTCAATTTTTTTAAAATAGATGAAAAATAAAATAACCACCAAACCTAATCACAAAACCTAATCACAGTCATAACCACCAAACCTAATCACAAAACCTTAGTTTTTCAATCTCGCCACCACCAAACCTCAACCGGCACACTGTCACGCTGCAATTGCATCTCAACCTTAGCCTCAACTTCGTTGTCTTAGTAAGTCTTGTGTGTGAGCTTCGTGACATTCTCGACCTTTAGCGTCGTTTAACGTCTCCATCTTCTTATATTCAATGTCTTAGTAAACGCTATTTCACTGTTCTTCTTCTTCAATAGAATTTGTGTCTTACAAGTTTCATGTAGTTATCTAATTTTTATTTTTATTTGAAGTTTGAATGAGAGACTTAGATGAATTCTTTGGATGTGGGTTTTTTCCAATTTTTCCAGTGAGTATTATGTGAAACACGTTTAACTCTATGAAGATTCCAACCTATTTCCATATCTTCCCTCTCTGTTCGTCAAAAGGTTCGTCTTCGAATTTTAATTCATCTTTCAATTTCGTTTATCATCAGAATTTTTTATTACTTACTTTATTATGCCATGGTTATCAACTCGAATAATATCTATCTCTCTTTTCTTGTTGCAGTTGTTGAATGAATAGATGTTAGGGCTAATAGAAAATTAGGTTTACAAGATATTGTTTTGTTCAAATGCATGTTATGGAGTTTTTTGGTTGCATATAAGGTGTTTGATTTTAATTTTCATTTAATTTTCACATTCTGAAAACATGTTTTATGTTTCTTATATTGGTTGATTTATTGAACCTAGATCAAACACCTTATATGCAACAACAAAAACTCCATAACATGCATTAGAAGAAAATAATATCTTGTAAATTTAATTTTCTATTAGCATTAACATTTATTCATTCATTCAACAATTGCAACAAGAAAAGAGAGATATATATTAATCGAGTTGATAACAATGACATAAGAAAGTAAGTAATAAACAATTCCGATGATAAACGAAATTGAAAGATGAATTGAAATTCAGAGGCGAACTTTTTGACGAATAAATAGGAAAAAGATGGAAATAGGTTGGACTTCACATAGAACTAAACGAGTTTCACATAATACTCAACTGAAAAATTGGAAAAAACACCTAGATCTAAAGGATTCATCTAAGACTCTCATTCAAGTTGGAAATACAAATAAAAATTAGTAAACCACATTAAATTTGTAATGCACAAATTCTATTGAAGAAGAAGAATTGTGAAATGACGTTTCCTGATACGTTGAATATCACGAGATGTAGGGAATGTCGGGAAGCTTATACGCGAGAGTTACAAAGATGGCGAAGTTGAGGCTATGGTTGAGACACAATGGCGGCGTGACGGTGTGCCGATTGAGGTTTGGTGGTTGCAAGATTGAAAAACAAAGGTTATGTGCTTAGGTTTGGTGACTATGACTATGATTAGATTCTTTTTTATATTTTCCTATTTTATTTTTTTTATCTATTTTTAAAAATTGAACAATTTTAATTGGCACTAAGAAAATCAGTCAATTTTACTCTACTTTTATACCATTTAACATAATAAATGTTTTTTTGAAAACTTTTATGTTACATTTAAAAATTAATATGCTTTGATATTATTAAATTAAATCACTCGTACTTAAATAACATGTCATCTATGAATGAGTTTGATTGTATTTTAGATTTATTATCATCAAATTTTTAAATTTTATCTTTTAGAACTAAATAAACTTTTTTGTTATGATTTTAATTAAAATTAATATTAATATTAAAATTTTAATTATGAAAACAATATATCAAATTATTTGAATCAAAATTGAATAGATAAATGTATCAAAATATTTAATTTAGTCAATCAAATAAATACTATAGTAGACAAATTAAAAATAAAGATTAGTCAAAATATTAATATTACCTATAATTTGTCTTAATTTTTTAATTTGTTTAAAAAATAATTTTACTTTATTTATAAAAAAATAAAAACATAAAATCATCAATAATTGAATTTAATTTATTTATAAAGAAATATCGAAAATATACCTGCGAAAATATTAGGCATGGATCTAACAAACATAACCTATGAAATTTTACGGTCACAGCAAATTAAAAACGGTTAGCAAATTACAACCTGCAGATTTATTTTTGCAGGAAATTCCGTAAGTAAAATATTCATTTCAAATAGTGCTTTACAAATTAAATTATTTTTGAGTATCTAGTTGGTATTTTTCTGAACCAAAAAAATACTAGTCGATGTTTTATTATTTTCTTTTTTATTGGGGTTTGAAGGGCTCCATTTTTTTTACTAAGAAGCACTACTATGTATACATATTAAATAAACAAATGAAAACTAACAATTGCATTATCTTTAACAAACAACTGGTTCACTAAATAAAAGATTTGAACATTAATCATATATTTAGAGAACTCTTTTTATAGAATTAAAAAGTTTGATAATTGTGATAAAAACATGAATACAATATTAACATATTGTTAGGACTTTTAAACTTGTAGGAAGAGTCAAATTCAAAATATTAGTTTATTTACCACACTTTAAAAGCAACCGTCTACGATAATTTTCATAAAGATTAATTAATTTAATTTTTATTTTTATATGTAAATAATTTTATGGTCAAATGTATAATTATCAAATCATATATAATTATGTTTTGACTTCATGATCAATCCTATTTATACTATTGTAGAATTATGAATGTCTAACCGTTGTGATTTGTCGAGTATAACAATTTACAATAATGTATGCCAATTACCTCTCTTGAGATTTTAGAATGAGTCAACAGTAGTTGAGAATAATAAAAGCGACCAATGCACGTTTTTTCAAGAAGCAATCAAATTTACATTAATGGAAATTATTGAAACGGCAATAAGGAAGGTTTTGAATTTAATTGGAAACAAATATTTTTTAAATTTTTTTCAATAATCTGAAAAAAATTTAATTTTTATTTTTATATGTAAATAATTTTATGGTCAAATGTATAATTATCAAATCATATATAATTATGTTTTGACTTCATGATCAATCCTATTTATACTATTGTAGAATTATGAATGTCTAACCGTTGTGATTTGTCGAGTATAACAATTTACAATAATGTATGCCAATTACCTCTCTTGAGATTTTAGAATGAGTCAACAGTAGTTGAGAATAATAAAAGCGACCAATGCACGTTTTTTCAAGAAGCAATCAAATTTACATTAATGGAAATTATTGAAACGGCAATAAGGAAGGTTTTGAATTTAATTGGAAACAAATATTTTTTAAATTTTTTTCAATAATCTGAAAAACAAATCGATATTTATTATTTTAAACTACTATAAATTACAGAATTACATAGATAGATCTACCCAAAATAATTACATTAATTCAAATATTATAATTTAAAGTCGCTAAACTCGAAAATCGAAAATGAGGAATCAACGAACAAATTAACACCACCCAAATTAATAAGGTAATAGGGCAAAACGTTCTAAAAAAGTGCATCGCAAAATTGAGTTGTTTAAAATATTCATGCATTAAGCATTGCAACCTTGATCTGCCAATCTTTTTGATTAAATTTGTCTTCGAATATGATATGTCAATCTAAACTAAAAAAATATCACAATAAGATGAGAAATCAAAACGTTGCATCAAAACGACGAACAAACATAGCGTCACACTAAAAACACATAAAAAATTAAATACATGTAAAATCAATTATTTAGATAAAAGAAAATAAAAATCTATTTAGATGAGTGATTGCTTATCCAAAATCGGCCATAAACCACGATTTTTTGTGAAAAAATGGAAATCGATTAGAAGGGAAGAAAGAAGAAACGTAGCTAGCTAGATGTATTTCAGATAGTTCAATGGTTTCAGTTTTTCCATGTTCAGATTTAAATTTTTAATGATGATGATGTGTAATAATTTAATTAGACGAGTTCGAAGGTGATGTGTTGTGAAATGTAAGTAATGTAAGTAAAGTTAACATAAATGACTAACTTATATATTATATTATGAGAATCCATCTTAACGTATAAGACATACTAGACTCTATCTCACGAACATACTATATGTTCATTGTTTTAGTGGTATGCATATTTTTGTGTTGTTCATAAAATCACATTCTCAAGTTCCGCAACCATTTTTCAATAGGTTCATATATCATTTAGGCACATCCTTCGTGGATCAGGCCAGGGACAAGGCATTATTGAAATACTCAATTTTTTGTATAACTGTTGGAAAAAAATTCAATTGACTTCTTTTGTTAATAGATTGAGTTCGGTTCTAAATATGATGCTTGAGGTAACACAAGTTCTATCTTTATGATGTTTGGTATGCATCGAATGAGAATATGGCTCGCAAGACAGTCCAAAAGTTAGGACCAATACCTCAATCCTTTCTATTCTAACTCACTCCATCCATTGTAATTCTTTCGCTCACTCTCAACTGTTGGAGTTTCTCTAGACACCACACTTACTTTTAACACCGTCGTTCGTGGCCACTTGAGGACCTACTGCTCTGTCTTTCGTCTCGCTTTGAACTCGTGAGTTCTAGCATAGTAATGTGATCAACTTGAACTTTATAGTAATGGAAATCGCTTTGATATAGTAATGTGATCAACTTGAACTTTATATGACAATCTACATAGTGAATTCTAGATTTCAATTGGACATTTGGAATGAATAAGGATTTCATTTTGCAGACTGAGAATGGTGCAATATGCCAATAGGAAAAGATTATTAAAACTATTCATTTCTTGTAAGATTGATGTAGTTCTCTTAGTCTAAAAGGCAAAATATTGAGGACTTTTCCATTTTAAACTTGTTTGGAAATAGTAATGTTCAATGGATCATGAAACCGTCTAAAGGACTATCAAGAGGCTTAATTGTCATTTGGAAGAAGGAAATCTTATCTCTAAACAATAGCTTTATGGGGGATGGAGTTTTATGGGTTTAATTTTTATTTTTAAAGACAAGGTATACTCCATTGTGAATGTGTATTCTCCATGTATCTGGTCGGTTAAGCAAAAATTATGGAATTTGATTGAATTGAAAAAAACGTAATCTAGTGGGGCATGGTGTCTAGTAGGGGATTGAAATGCAGTACTTTCAAAAACAAAAAACGAAATGGAATGAACACTGATCACAAAAGTGTGAAATGGAATGAACAATTTGTTGAAGTTCTTGTGTTAGGGAAGAAATATATGTGGTATAAGTTACACAATTTTGCTACTAACACCCCTCAAATTTTTTTAAAAACCAAAATTCTCAATTTTCCTTTATTTCAATCTCCTTCCTCTTCATTAACCTATTCCATCTTCTTCCTCCTCATTCTATTTTCATCATCTTCATTCAACATCTTCTCCATTTTCTTTAATCATCATCAATCATCTTCAACATCTTCATCAATCAAGTAAGCATGAACCTTTGTTGTTGTTGTTGTTTTTGTTTATGATTACGAATGCAATATCTGAAACTTTAAAATCAAATTTTCATTTTTAAAGATGATGAAAATCTTCGCTGCCTTAAACCCAGAAACCTAGTACAAAACTCATTTTCAAAAACCCAAAAATGTACGTGAACACAACCACGGTACAAAACTCATTTTCAAAAACCCAAAAACGTACGTGAACACAACCACAGTAATGAACTCAGTTCACAAACCATGTTCCTAAAATGAGTTCACGTAAGACAAAGTGATACAACATATGTGAACTGAGTTCACGTATACCCTACGTGAACTCATTTCACAAACATGGTTCAAACTCATTTCACAAACATGGTTCGTCAACTGAGTTCACGTACGTTATTGAGTTTTGAAAATGGGTTCATGTAAGCTTTTGACAATGAGTTCACGTAGGATTTTTTGTTTTGATTTTTATTATGATTTTGATTTTGCAGATATGATGCACACTATGTTTACTAATAGTAAAGGTGTCATGTTATAGTTAACAAGGGTACTTCTAATGTGGAGGGTCTTCGTTTTAGGCCAACTTATGCACGAGCATGACGACGACGACTACAGCGCTAACAAGAAGAAGCCCAACCAGTAGTCCAACCCGACCCCAACCAGATGACGTAGATGAACCTCCACGGGATGATGGATATCCTAGTGATCCGGTTGATAATTATGTCCTTAGGACATTCGGCAATCATATGGTGACTCTGGGATGACGTTGTAATTTTCTCAATCAAATTAAATAAAATTTTTAATAGTTGTTGTCCTAATGTCTAATGTGTTTTAACTTATATTTTTTCGCTTAATTAATTTCAGGATCGCGTGAAATTAAGGGTGTTTAGCAACTGTAAAAAATTAAAAGAATGTGTTATTTTGAGCAACCGGTTAAAAGTTATTCTTTTCTAAAATGCAGCTACGAAATGATCGACAATGGATCATTTTTGCATTTATAGAAAGGTGGCATCGTGACACTCAATAACTTTTATCTTTCAATTGGAGAGATGATGATTACTTTGGACGTATCATCTCTGTTGCATAGTTTAAAAGAATGAATATAGTTATTATAGAAGGAAAAAAAATTAAAATATAAATAGATTATTTAAGAAAAAATAAAAATATATGTTTCCTGTTAAATTCAAAACCCTCTTATTGCCGTTTCAATTATTTCCATTAACGTGCATTGATCGCTTCTTAAAAAAAACGTGCATTGATCGCTTTAAAAAAAGTGCATTGATCGCTTAATAAAACGTGCATTGGTCGCTTTTATTATTCTCAACAACTGTTGACTCATTCTCAACATAGGTAATTGGCATACATTATTGTAAACTGTTATACTAGACAAACTACAATTATTATATATGGATAATTCTATATTAATAGTCATGGATAATTTTATATTAAAATAGTCATGTTCGAAGTCAAAGATAATTATAAATGAGTTGATGATTTATATTTAACCATAAAATTATTTATATATAAAAATTAGAATTAAATATATTAATTTTTATGAAAGTTATGTCCTACAACAGATTTGTACAATTACAGGATTGGCATATGACTTTAATTAAGGAGCACTTCAGCTTTTTTATTTTATTTTATAGTATATCTGATTTAAAAAAAACTATATTTAGATATTTAATTTTGTACTCTAAAATTATATATTGTACTTTATATTTAAAATGAATATTTAGTTTTTACACAACTATGAGTATCTGTAATTGTATCTTATCAAACTTCACTACCCACTACCAAATGTTAAAATATTAATATTAGAAGTTTTATGATTTTAAACTCTAATTTTCAGATTTGAACAGATCTTTTAATCCTTTTATCAACATTAAGACGTACCCTAATAAAAATTATTGTATCTGTTGACTCTTAAAGAACGTGACAAATAGACTAGTCTTTTAAATTTGACTGTACTTACAAGCTTAAGTCCTAAAAATATGTTAATAATATTTTCAAGTTTTTATCACAAGATGGTCAAACTTTTTAATTCTACAAAAAATAAAAATTCTCTTAATATATAACTAACGTCCAAATTTTCTATTAAGTAAACCAAAACCAGTTGTATGCTAAAGAAAAACCAATTGTTAATTTTCTTTTATAAAAAATATATGAAATGAGAGAAATTTTATCATGAGAGTGTTAAATCATAATCATATAAATAGTTAAAATTAAAGAAAAAATAATATAAATTTTAAAATAAATATACATCACTTAAATAACTTTTAATTTTAATATTTTATTCAACTTTCTCATCCTCTCATTGTATAAAATTCCCTCTTATTTGGTAGACTTTCTATATATATATATATATA
>NC_021165.2:49049986-49053456 GCF_000331145.2 Cicer arietinum
CTGGATTACATTTGTTCTTCCTCTTCAACAATCATTCAATTGTTGACAAATTTTGTACCACCTATAATATAATCAAGACAAAATATATGGCTTGTTTTTCCTTTCTTGTGGATCAGAAAAGAACGATACGGGGCACCAAACCGGTTGCGGAAACCTGTTCGCAATGTCGAAGTTGCGCCAGCGTGTCGGATTTGACAGTACAAACAAGAATTTGCCATGTTCCTGTCTACACTAAATCTTGGAAAGCTATTATTTGCACTTTTTGTGGAGCTACTCTCAAGTCTTACAAAAATGCAACATAACAATTTTTTTTTTATATGCAGGCACCATATATATTAATATATACTAGTATCTATTATCTATAGTTTCATATGATATTAAAAGAAAAAATCTTCTTCTACACATTTTTTCTTCGACACTCTTTTGTATACATTTTTTCTGAAATCATTTCTTTTGTTACTTTTTTTTTTATAATATGTTTCTCTAGTAATTACTTGTTTATATTAGATTTCTTCTTTCCTAAAACAATTAAATTCCTTCTGTATTAAGATTCGGAGTGTAACAATAGTGGTGGTTTCATGTATTGATTTACTGATTCCAAAATCCTCAGAAAAAACAATTATCTTAACAATTATTTGATATGGCGGTTTCAATTATTTGCAGATTCAAAAATCTTCATAAAACAATTATATTTTATATGGAAAAATTATTCTCCAAAAAAATCTACAGATAATGTACGGATTTTTGACCTCAATTGACAGGAGAATTTGCTAAAACAAATTATATTTTTTTAATCTTAAACTTATCTCTAGTAGTGGGTGTTCTTGAATTTAAAAAATAATAATTTATTTTGTAATTTTATTTATTAGTTTACAAATTCTAATAAAGTAAATAATACTAATAATCTATATCTAAGTTAAAGGAATACATGATTTTGATGTAACTTTTTTCTTTTAATTTACTCTTTATTTAAATTATTTTATTTACAATTTAATTATTCTTTATTTAATTAAAATTACAAAAAAAAAATTAAGAATATGTATATCCCAACATATACTAATACTATATATGGGATACTAAATTCATGAATAATGTTTTTTATTGCAATTTTACATTACAATTCATGAATAATGCCTTTTTACCCTATATCAATATATACTACTATCCATTATCTATAACTTCATATTTTGTTTATAAAAAAGAAAAACTTCATCTTCTATACTTTTTTCTTCCGCTCTCTTTCGTATATTTACTATTTCTCTTGTTACATTTTTGTTTTATAATATATTTCATTAGTTATTACTGGTATATAGTAGATTCCATCTCTCGTAAAAAAAATAAAAATAATTCCTTCTGTATTCACATTCTGTAACAACAATAGTTGATAGGATGGTTTGTTGTATTGATTTGATTTCAAAATCAAGTAATATACGATAATTTTATGTTTCACTAAATATATAATTTAATATATTTTTCAATTATTTTTATTATAATAATAATAATATTAATTATTATTATTATTATCATTATTATTATTATTATTATTGACATTGTCTTTCCCTCAACTCAACCGGCATATATATCAATGTTTTTAAATTAGATATTATGTTCTAGATTTGAATATAGACCTTTAAAAATGTGAATTAATTATGATAATATTTATTATCTCTTTTAAAATAAATAATAATAATAAAAATATAAATAAAATGATTGATTGAAATGTAAAATTGCAACTGAAAAATGTTATAACGAACTTAATTATGCATATTTTTAATTTTTATTATTATTTTAATTAAACAAAAAATAATAAAATTGTAAATAGAATAGTTTAAATAAAAATATTGAATTAAAAGAAAAAACTTACATTCAAATCATGTATTCCTTTAATTTATATATATTAAGATTTTATTATAATTTGTAAACTAATAACTAAAATTACAAAATAAATTATTATTTTTAAACTTCAGGAACACCAATGCGTCAAGAAGGCAGGGATCCCTAAACTTTTTAATTGATTTTCAAAAGAAAGGTACCACACATGTGATGAAATTGGTGTAATATATAAGAATTAAGCAAACTTATTTTCCAACCAAATACCACTATCTTTTTTAGTTTATATTTGTTTTTTTTGGTTTTGTCTATATTTGATTTCTGAAGGACGGACTACAATACATGTGTGTCATATTTAAAGATTGTTTTCCTAGGACCCTTAATGCTTTCATAAACAATGGTAATGATAATATGTAGTTAATAATGTGTCACGAAAAAAAACTTATAATCAACACTACTAGAAATTGGCGTTTTTCATGCGGCATTTCCTGCGGAAATATATCCGCAGGTGATACTTAAGGATTTTCCTGCGGTTCGGGAATAATTGAGGAATATATCTGCGGTCAGGAATCCGCAGGTAGGACGGCAGGTAAGTTTTTTTTTTGCTACGGATTTACATGTGATTATCTATCCGCAGCAAATTTCATATTTTTACAAAGGATTTACCTGCGGTAAAATCCGCAGGAAATATTCGAAGCAAATTCCGCAGCAAATGCATTCCAATTTTGAAGTTTTTACCTTTATATATATGAAGTAGTTTTTATTTTTATATAAATAAAGTAGAATTGTTTTTTAAATAAATAAAAAAGTAAGACAAGTTCCACGGTTAGGGATAACAATATAGTCTGCACAAGTTGTGTCTACCCGAACATGTCTTTATTTATGGAAGAAAATTCGATTTGATTGAGTGTGAATTTGCCTTTAAATTAAAATTATAAGGCGAAGAGGGTGTCGATATCTACAGGAACCCATTGTATAAAATATCTATGTTTTTATGTTTATATAAATAAAGTACATTTTATGTTTCTATTTTTATATAAAGGCTTAATTGCAGTTTTGGTCCCGCTATTTTAGCTAAATCGCGAAAATAGTCCCCCCATTTTGTTTCTTCCCAGTATTGGTCCCTCAAACAGAATTTTGGTCCAAAACTTAATGAAATTTTATTTTTTAAAGTCGTACTACACCATTTATGATCATAGATTTCAAGTACAATTGTTGCAAATAAGATCTCGAGACATAGTGTGACTTAAATAAAATGAGAAGACTACTTTCGGGATTCAGTTAAAATAAGGGGACCAAAACTACAATTAAACCTCATATAAATAAAATAATATTGTTTTTTAAACAAAATAAAAAATTAAGAAAAATTCTTGAGTACTGACAAATGTGTATTGGTAATATGAACATTTTGACTTGTTTCATTAATGTAATGTACTTTTTATAATTTTTTAAGATATTAAATTAGATGTTCTGATTTTTTCTTTATTTTAGAATAATTTTAAAAAATAAAACATATAAATTTGATAATAATAAATTTAAAATATAATCAAACTTATTAATAACTAACATTTATTTAGTTATTAATAATTTAATTTAATAATAATAAAATATATTAATTTTTAAATGTATGAATTCTACAA
>NC_021165.2:49055178-49064722 GCF_000331145.2 Cicer arietinum
GCCTCCGCATCACTAGCGTCAATGGCTGAAAATTTTCAGCGTTCTGCAATTGAATTTGCTTGTTCTATGTAACACAACTCTTCCACCCACTTTCGTACCTTTCAGGTTTCCTCTTTTTTATATGTCTTCCACCATCTCATTATTATTTTATTCTAATTCTGCATATTCGTTGCGCCATAGATAACATAGACAAGATCATATTCGTTGGCACTGATATGCAGAAAGAACAGGCTATTTGTTGTATGTTGAATTTTCGCATGGTTTTATTGTATTGCTTTTTTATTTGTTTTGTGGGATATATTTTTCACCTTATGAGGAACTAGCATTTGGGGGATATCTATAATTTGTTGGCAATTATACAAGCAAAGTTTTCTTGCTCTGTGGGTGATCTTTTAGGTATCTAGATTTATCACCAATTTATGATCTTTAGCCTTTTTGTTTTGCAGATGTATTGATGGTAGCACGGGAGAATCCGGCTTTAGGTGTCGGTTTTGCTATTTCTGTTGCGCTTCTTGTTACGAGGGGTATTTTCCCATCTTTTGCACATACAAGTAACAAGTTTTCCTGCACCGTACTACTTAAGTTTTTCTTAAAATGTTCAATTAAGGAATTTTGCATCTTTAATTGTATATTGTTACAAGGGGCTATACTGTGGCAAAACTGGGGAAACTAATGCAGGATCAATGCTTGTTTCTTTTTATTTGTGTAATTTCATTACACTCCTTTCTCTTTTTGCTATTAGGTATGTCTTTGCTGTCACCACTAGAAATCAGCATAGTACGTCGTACTAAAACTCATTGATTTCATGATTTGACTCTTGGCAGTTTCCTTTTATTGTTGAACTTCTCACTTGCATTTGAATTTCCAACAATATATGAATTAAGGACAATGAACCACAACAAAGTATAACAATAAACAAATTCTTGAATAGTATCCACAATTAGTTTCACTTCACTAATAATCCATGTTAAACACAATAAACTATTTGTTGTGTGAAGCAGTCTTATTTTTATCCTCAATCCTCACATAAAATGCAATTCTATTTATCCCTGTTAATTGTTGTTATATGGACTGGTATGCAGTTTAAAAATGATTAAGTTAAAGTAAGTTTTGGTTGATAAGTAATAACTTTTGTCTCTATGTGCACTCTTTTGCAGGTAGTCACAAATCTACTAAACAGTGAACATTGGTCTGAGACCAATAAAAATTTAACCTTTCTGATGTAATTAGGATTTGTTGGATTTGATGAAGATAATGGAGATGATGACATTGATAGCTATCATATTGAATAGTATTTGTTTTTATTTTATTAATTTGGTTGTATCATATACTTGATCATACTTAGTTTTTTTTTTGGATCATGCTTGAATTAATGCTTAGTTTTGATTTTTGAACATGATATAAATTGTGTCGGAGTATTGCAATAGTATTTCAATTAAAGACTAATGTGAAATATTTAAAAAATGTATTTATAATAATGTTTTCATATATTTTTAGTTGAACTTTTCATATAAATAAAGAATTAGAAGAAATTTGAAAATAATATTGAGGCAAAAATTACCTGGGGATTTTCGGGTGCAAAATTTCATATGGATTTACCTGCGGATTTTCATGCGAACAATATTTGCAGGAATGGTGCTACAAATGTTTCTGCATGAAAAGTTGTAAGAAAATGCTTTAAGTTTACTAGTTGTTTGCTGCGGAATTCATCTACTTTTCCTGCGGATTTATCCGCAAGTATATTACCTGCGGATTTAAAAATCCTCAGGAAACAATTATCCACGAAGGTTTTACGTGGGGAATTAGTTCCGCCAATAAATCCGCAGGTAACGTGTGTTCCTGCGGATTTTTAGTTGAAATCCGCAGGAAAATCCGCAGGTAAAATGCTGATTTCTAGTAGTGCAAGAAGTTGTTCTACTCTATAAAATAAAATAAAATATGAACAAAATTAACATGCATATTCTAGAATGAAACATAAAAAAAATTTAATAACTTTTTATTTATTTAAATGATAATAACGCTAAACTAATATTCATTTCATATATTTTTTTTTATAATAGTCATTAAGGCTAATTTAGATATGAAATTAAATTTTCAATAAGAATTGCATAAATTAAATATATAATCAATCATAATTTTTAATGTACGTAATTTAATATAATTTTATTTATAATTCATTTTAGATGGAGTACTATATATTGGAAGTATATATATATATATATATATATATATATAGTATATCCTATATAATAACAGAATTATATATAGCATTCTCATTGAAAATACAAGTCTCATAATTTAAAAGAAGTTTCTAAAATATTGTGTTTATTAGAATTAAAAATATATCAAATTAATAAAAAAAAACATAATTTAAAATATTAATTAATATAAAATTTATTATTAATAAATAATGGCTTTTTTATATTATTTTACATTAAATTGAGTATAAACTGTAGAAACTCCTTATAGTAGAGGGATATTTTGTTTTGTGATAGGAGTGACATTCAATCAAGCTGATTCCCAAAAATAAATTTGGTGTTTTTTTGGGAATGGATCAAATTTATAATTCTGGTCTATGGCTTGGGAATTTAGCTTTTATGGTTCTATATATTCTCTTATCTATATTTATTATCATCTACAAAATCTGGTTGTGTGGCAAATATTGGAAAATAATCAAATTTTTGTTTAAATTACTTTTATTTACTTTAAACCTTTAACAATTTTTTTAATTACTTTTATTTGTTTTAACCTTCGTAAAAGAATTAGATTTTTCATTACTTAAAACCTGAAAATTCCTCATTTTCATTAAGACATGTATACAGGTTTAAAGCAAAGAACAGTATGATTTTAGTCATAAAGGTTTAAAACAAAGAAAAGTAATTAAACAAAAAATTTTAATATAGGTTTAAAGTAAATAAAAATAATAATTAAATTAAATAAAACAAAAATATTGAATTTTTTCAGAAAATTTTAAAGCAACAAAAAATTTACGCACTATGAAAATTTTAAAGCAACAAAAAATTGAATTCATGATCAGTCAACAATACTAGAAAAACTATGGACATATTGAGAAATATTACGCACTTAAACAATCTAATTTGATAAATGCATTGCAATCAAGAAGTCAATATCTGAAAGAAAAAGAATTAGGGAGTTGAAATTTTAGTAGTTAGTGTATTTTTAGTTTTATTTTTGAAAGGTTTGAAATTGATTTTATGTGTGTAATTGATTTTGTCATATTTAGGCGTCTTTGAGTAGAATTGATTTTAGTTAGGATTTATAGTTTTGATACTGATGTATTCAAACATAAACTACTTTACATTCAACTAACTTTTAATTAAAACTAATTTTAGGAAAACCTAATTAACACATTTAATAGTTGTAAAAATTACTTTCTCTATAATTATATGTTTACCATGACGGTGATTGTTGTCTTTGATATTAATTTTAATGCATTGACAATATAAACTTTTTTACACATGTATTCAATCAGATCACACTACAAAATCTTACATAGAGCGATTTGATTTGATGTATGTCTAAAAATATTTGATTAGTTAGGTTAGTTCTTGAAATATCTCTACAAAAATTGACTAAAGTGATGTAGATGTATGTGTAAAAAGATTTTAAATTATTGGTGTATATAAATTAAATCATTTTTCTAATAATTAGATGTTAGTAACTAGTTGATATTTTTATGTACTAAAAAATAAATTAGTTGAAATTTTATTAGTTTCTCTTTTATTGGGGTTTGAAGGGCTCCAATATTTTTACTAAGAAGTATTACTATGTATACATATTAAATTTATATAAATGAAAACTAACGAATGATTTTTCTTTAGCAAACAACCGATTCACTTAACAGAAAATTTGATAATTAATCATATATTAAGAATTTTTTTTTTTTTGAAGAATTAAAAAGTTTGATAATTTTGTGATTTACTTGAAAACATTATTAAGATATTGTTAGGACTTAAGCTCACTATAAGAGTCAAGTTCAAAAAGTTAGTTTATCTACCATGCTCTTTAAGAGCCGACGTTTACAATAACTTTTATTTCATCGACACTGAACTGGTGGTATCCTTTTCTATTTTTGGCGGCTTCACCCATCTATTAGTATCTGGTGGAGTGCCTTAATCGGACTATAGCTCTTTCTGTGAACAACTCTTTCAATTATTAAGACATAAGTTCATAGGTTGAGTCTCATCACCTAAGTATTATAATCAACACTTTAATTTATTTAATTTGAGACTTATAACAGTTATAACTATTTATTATTATTATTATTATTATTATTATTATTATTATTATTATTATTATTATTATTATTATTATTATTATTATTATTATTATTATTGTTGTTATTATTATTATTATTATTATTATTATTATTATTATTAAGACAAACATTGTCTGCTATTCGGAATAAAATTAACAGAAGTTATAGAATTTTATATTATTAATTCAAAAAAAAATTATTTGATTAGTAAAAATTAAAGTATTTAATTATTATCTCAACTTAACTTATAAATGTTGTTATTGTTAAATTAGACGTCATGTTTCATATTCGAATAAGAAATTTCATAATTACGTGAATTAATTATAATGATATTTATCATTTTTTTAAATATAAAATAATAAATAATAAAATTGTAATAAACGATTGAAATGAGATGTAAAATTGATATAAAAAAAACATATTATGCATGAACTTAGTATCTCATATATAGTATATATATTTTTTATTTTTTATTTTTTATTTTATTTTAATTGAATAAAAAATATTAAAATTGTAAATAATTAAAACAATTTAAATGAAGGATAAATTAAAAGAAAAAGAATTATAAAGAATGCATGGCTCCCTAAACTTAATCAACAATTTTCAAAAGAAAGCAACAACACGTGATAAAATTGGGGTAATACATGACACTTAAGCAAACTTCTTTTCCCATCAAATATCATTATCTTTTTTTGTTTATATTTGATTTCTGAAGAACTACTATATATCTCTCATACTTACGGATCATTTTTCCTGAGACAATTAATGCTTTCATGGACAATGATAATGATAATATATGGTTAAATTTGAGTCATGAATGATAATGATAATATACGGTTAAATTTGAGTCATGAAAATTGACTAATCAAGAAGTTGTTCTATTCTCTATAAAATAAAATAAAAGCTAAATAACATATGTGATCTTTTAATTTAATTTCAGTTAACGTTTTTATTTTATTTTTTATTTTTTGAATTAGTTATTTTTTTTTTTAATTTTAAGTGACAATTTAATCTTTTATATTTTAAAATATCAATAATGTTATCCTTTTCTTTATAAAAATTTAAATAATTCATCAAAATTTTCAAACAAAACCTATAAAATTAATCATCATCTTCAATAAAATACAAATTTCATCAAATTCATAACTTAAATATTTAAATAAACTCATATTTTCATTCTTTATTTGATGAATTTGATGTTGTTGGAGATGAAAATATGATTTTATTTGAATATTTGAGTTATATATTTTAAGAAATTTGCATTATATTGAAGATGTTAATTTTATTGGTTTTGTTTGAAAATTTTGATGAATTTTTTGTAAAAAAAAAAGATGATAACATTATTGATATTTTAAAACAAAAAAAAGTCAAATTGTCACTTAAAATTAAAATGAAGAACCAAATTAGAAAGAAAAAAAAAAGATAAATAACTAAAACGTTAACTGAAATTAAGTTAAGAGACCGCATATACTACTTAACCTAAAATAAAATATAAATAAAATTAACATGCATATTCTAAATAAAATACAAGAAAGAATCAATATTTAATTTTTTTATTAATTTAATGTTAATAACTCTAAAGGATTGTTGATTTAATATAATATTTTATATTAACTAGTTTAGATAATGAAATAAACTTTTTCAATTGAGATTACATAAATTAAATGTATAATCAATCATATTTTTTAATATATGTAATACTACGCGAAAAACTGCATTTACAGCGCTTTTTCAAAAAAAAAAAAGCGTTGTAGAATCGAGCGCTGTAAAAGATACAACAACGTTTTTAAAAAAGCGCTATAAAACATGTAAATATAACGCGCGCTTGTTATGGACATTTTACAGCGCTTTTTCAAAAAAGCGCTGTAAAATGCACCCCATTATATGAGTTATGGGTCTGCTTTTAGAGCGCTTTTTAACAAAAGCACTGTAACATGCACACCCATTATATGAAATTATGGGTCTGCATTTTACAGCGCTTTTGTTGTACATTTTACAGCGCTTTCTCAAGAAAGCGCTGTAAAATGTACACCATTATAGCGCTTTACAACAACATTTTACAGCGCTTTTTAAAAAAAGCGCTGTAAAATGTGTGTTTTTTTTTTTAAACGCTGTAAATTAATTATTTGAAATGAAAAGCGCTTTTTAGCTTTTTATGGCATTTTTTTTAGAAAGCGCTATCTTTTATCTTTGTATCCAAAATTATTTTGATCCAAAATCAGTTTACAATCAGTGCACACAACAACAAAACATATTCAAATACCATAAGCAGTTCACACAATCAGTAGAACAGAAATCAGAACTCTGTAACTTAATTAACATATACGTAACTCTGTAACTCTGTAATTTACAATCTAATTAACTACATTCAGATACATATATATAACCTAATTTACAACCTAATTAACTACATTCAGATACATATATATATATAACCTAATTTACAACCTAAACTACATTCAGATCCATATGGGAAACTGTCAAATAAATACTCATTCTTGTCTCCGCATAAGATGTCGATGTTCAAACTCGATCCAGACAATGTAAAACACTACATTGTAGATATGTTTTTAAGAAATAAAGAAAGTGATAAATTGTTCTTGGCACCATATAATTCAGGGTACGTAATTTTATCTTTTTTAATTGATGAGAATTTAATTTATTAGTTGTCTATAAACAAAATTGCTTAACCAATTTTTTGTTGTTGTAGGGCACATTGGGTGCTATTTGCAATCAATGCGGTCTCTGAAGTGATATACTATTTGGATCCCGTGCACGGCGATTACACCAATCACCCCGGAATAAAGAATATGCTCGACACGTAAGTAATATTCATTTATTTCTTACATATATATATTTATATATATATATATATATATATAAGAAATAAATGAATATTACTTACGTGTCGAGCATATTCTTTATTCTGGGGTGATTGGTGTAATCGCCGTGCACGGGATCCAAATAGTATATCACTTCAGAGACCGCATTGATTGCAAATAGCACCCAATGTGCCCTACAACAACAAAAAATTGGTTAAGCAATTTTGTTTATAGACAACTAATAAATTAAATTCTCATCAATTAAAAAAGATAAAATTACGTACCCTGAATTATATGGTGCCAAGAACAATTTATCACTTTCTTTATTTCTTAAAAACATATCTACAATGTAGTGTTTTACATTGTCTGGATCGAGTTTCCACATCGACATCTTATGTGGAGACAAGAATGAGTATTTATTTGACAGTTTCCTCGTGCACACGACCTTCTCGTACAAAAACCTTCAATGAAAATTTTAAACTAGATTAATTACCAATACATTTAATTAATTACAAATAAATGCAATTAAAAGTATTTTTTACCTTATGTACAAGCTGATTACAGTAGCACTCAGCTCCTTATGTTCGAGAAGTTCGTACATTTGCTCCTTTTCGAGGTATTCAATATACTCATCTCCAAAGATGTCTTTATTCATTTGTACGATGGGCGAATCGTTGCTGCTGCCCATGTTCCTTTTTATTTGGATGTCAAGACACGCCCCGTATTTACCAAGGCGTGGCTGACTTTTATTAGGAGCAGCAGCAGCAGCGACCGATTTTCCCCGATCCAGATTTTTTGTTGCTGCAAGTTTGGCAGCTTTATTACCCTCCAGCCTTTGTAGTTTGGCAGCCCTATTAACCTCCAATTTTTGAGGTTTGCTGCCTTTTTTTGGCTGTAGGGGTGGTTTATTTATTTGGACCTACAAAAATGAGGTAAAATGTTAGTTTATTGAATCTGAAAAAATGACAAACCTTAGGCAATAAATGTGACAAACCTTTTCGGAAGATGTAACTGATTTGTTTCTGGGAATCTTTTTTTCGAGGGCAACAAGGTTTGTAGGCCATGCCACGTAACTACCAATAGCGTAGCTTAAGAACTGCATATCTCCATCGTTGTCCGGTATAGGCAACGGTGCAATTGGTTTGAAAGCAACAGTAGGCGATACTTTGACATGGTCCGCGGGGATCGGAATATTGTGCAATACTTCTCCCGAAGTATTGTACAATATTCCTTTTCCCACCTTCCGTTGAGTAGGCGAGTACAAGTATAGGGCACATGTAGTGACACCCTACATCAATAGTTAAAACATAAGTACAGTTAATATATAAGTTTGTTTAATACATAAGTAATTACATAAGCAAGTAAGTAGTAAGTAATTAATTACCTCGGGAATACTCTTCAAACCGACGTTGCAACTCCCGGTTTCACTCTCCATTTGTATTTCAGGTTGGAGCTGAACCGGAAGTTGCTTGTCTTTATTCGTATTCACCAAGAGTGCCACTTGCTCTGATAGGATTCTGAGCTTCTCTAATACTTCCTCGTTGGAAGGTTTTTGGCGCTTCTCTTGAGGAAAAAAGCTTTTGGGAGTTACGCCAAATCCTTTCCCCCTCACTCGACCGGAATACTCAGGGACATTAAACACTTTCCCAAGAATGTCCCTGCACGTATCCTTGTTTCCCTCTTGATTTTCAGAACTTTGTTCAATAATTTCCTAAAATACATGTAACATTAAAAAGATAAGTTAAATAGCATTTTTAAAATACAATTTAAAAAAATATTAAAGTGATAATATACTTACACAAAGTTCTACAACTTTTTTGACATTTTCATTATCAACCACTCCTTCTTTATTAACACGCGCTTCCTTCCACAATATATGACGACCCAAGGGTTGATCGGCTTGGGTGTCTTTTCTCTATTCGTTAAAATCATAAACAAAATAATACAAATTAGTTACACACTATAGTTTATAATACAAATTACTTCATTATATAAAAGTGATGTTTAATTACTTACAATTTGTTGTTCAAGGCGTGCATATCCCATACGTGATTTCTTGTATGGGTGTTTTGGGTTGCTTGCCCGTTCGCGATTTGCCTTACTAATATTCTATATAAAAAAAAATAGCAATTGTGTAAAAATTTAAAATACGCTACGAATATGAATAATAAAACACAAATGCTAATAAATTAATCACTTACGACAAACGCGGGGTCAGAACGTTTGGAAACAAATGCTCTCCATTCATCCTTTGATATATAATGTTGATATATTTTTGGAGGTTCAGCACTTGTGTTTCCTTCTCTATCTTTTAGATAGAAATTTGAGAGATGGGATCTAAATCCACGATGGATCTTTTCAGCAACTCTCAAAACATAAGACTTTCGTCCCTCATCAAGAACAAAAGTCGTCTACAATGAAAAAAATTATAAGTAAAGTATTT
>NC_021165.2:49064884-49066506 GCF_000331145.2 Cicer arietinum
GCTGACCACTCTCATTCCATCCAACCTAATAAACTCATATAGTAAGTACATGCCCTAAACCCTAAAAAAAGATAAAAAAAACACACAGCAAACAGAGTATAGTATACCTCAAATTTAATGCCATTACTCCTTGCTTTAATGACTTTTTGCATGATAGTTTCACCACGTTTGACTTCTTTTTCATAAGTCTTAGAGGTGCCAACTTCTTCAATTTGACATTCTATATCTTTGTCTGTATCCATTTAACTACAACAAGTTCAACATGCAGTTTAGTATAACATCAACAAGCTCAACATGCATCATGAATTATTATAAACAAGCTCAACATGTATCAGTATATCTTAAACAAGCTCAACATGCATTTTAATGATTACAAAAAATTTATAACATCAATACCTGAATAATGGTTCGAAGAAAGATGAAATGTAAAGAAAAGAGGGAACGCAGAAAGTTCACAGAAATATGGTTCAAAGAAAAGAGGGAACGGTATTGAAGAAATACGTAATGAGGGTTACGTATTTCAATGAAAATATATTGTGTGAAATGGGAGAGATGATCTTGGATGGAAATAAGGTTCGAAATGAAGGAGATGATCGTGGAAATAAGGTTCGTAAAGGACGGGATGATAGGGTTTGCAAAAGAAGAGAAGAAATGAAGGTTGATGTAAAAGGCTTTTTTATAACCCTTTTACAGCGCTTGTTTCAAAAGCGCTGTAAAAGGCGTCCTTATTTAATTTTTTAAAAGGCTCTTTTACAGCGCTTTTCCCAATAAGCGCTGTACAAGACCTCATTGTTTTATTATGTTATATATAAAACCCGTTTACAGCGCTTGTTCAAATAAGCGCTGTAAAAGGTCTCTTTATTTTATTTTTAAAACAGTATTTTACAACACTTATTTGGACAAGCGCTGTAAAAGGGTTATAAAAAAGCCTTTTACAACGCTTATTTTATTATGTTATATGAATGTTTTTTTTAAAGCCTTTTACAACGCTTTTTTAAACAAGCGTTGTAAAAGGCCTTATTGTTTTTGTGTTTTGTTATGTTATTTTTTAAACAAGCTCAACATGCAAAACCCACATAGTAGTAACTGGTTACCACCAAAATCCCTTCCTCTTCACCAAACTCTTCTCCTTTTATGCATCTTCTTCACAAACATCAAAGCTTACTCTTTCACAATTCAATCTCTACCTCAACACCCTTTTTATCTCTTTACATTCCCTTTCCTTCTTAAATCGAAACTTGGTATTCAGGTTCATTGCCATGTTGCGAAAAATGGGTTTGAGTCTGATGTTTTTGTTAACAATGTGTTTTTGGGGATTCCCATGATGCGTACAAGGTGTTTGAAGAAAATCCTGTTAGAGATAGTCATGTTAGGTGTCTGATAATTATTATTAATAAAGCTTTTTACAACGCTTTTTCAAATAAGCGCTGTAAAATGTCATTTTTACTTATTTTCAAAAGGGTCTTTTACAGCGCTTTTTATAAAAAGCGCTGTAAAATACCTCAGTATGTTATTTTTGTGTTGGCTTTATTTGGGTTCAATTTTGGATGACTGTAACTAATCAGACATTTATTCCAATCGAATTGGCACTTAATTTACATTATATAAGTGACATTAGTAGC
>NC_021165.2:49067006-49096778 GCF_000331145.2 Cicer arietinum
ACATTCTTTCTTATACCCATCATAAACTTCCACATCTGTCTCCCACATAATTTTTAAATCTTCGATTAGAGGAGTCAAGTATACGTTGATATCATTCCCATGAGTCACATATGAAAGGAGAATTAAATGTCCATGTTGTTTTTATTGATGTAGATGTTTTAAGAGTGAAGGCCAAATAAGAGTGTATTTATATGAAGATAGATTCATGCCTATTTATTGGATTTTAACTAATCATGGAGAAGAGGCTCCAACAACGCCTAGTACTAGTACACATGTGGAGAATAACCAAGGTCCTTCAAGTAGTACTAGCATGTTAGTTGTAGAATATTAGAATAATCAACCATTTGAGGTAATGAATAATATGATTTTAGATGATGTTGGGGTTAATTGGCCATTTAATGAAAAGCAATTCGACGACACTAATGGACTTCCAAATGAAGAAGAAAAGATACTTTATTTTCTTTTGAAAGAGACAAATAAATCGTTGTTCTAAAGATCTTCAAACTCAAAGTTATTGATGTGTGTTAAACTTTCAGGTCTAAAGTTTTAGTTTCATGTTCTCAATTTATCTTTAGATTTGATGACTAAAATGATGCTAGACGCAACACATGTTAGACATGGTTTTCCTCAAAGTTGTTACGATGCTAAATAATGAGTATCAATGTTAAGATTAATTATCAAGAGGGTTGATTGTTGTGTTAAAGGTTCCATTTTGTATTACAACAACAAATTTGGTATAAATTATCTAAATAAGATGAATGTAAGTTTTGTCTACAACCAAGGTTTCACCATAGGAAAAACTCTAGGACATGTAGGGGAAAACCAATTCCTTGAAGGACAATGTTTTATCTACCTATTGTATCAAAATTGCAGTGAATGTTTGCATCGATGTGAACTACAGGAAATATGATGCGGCATTATCAGAATATAAGAAATTCAAGTAAGTTGTGACATATGTCTAATGGTTAAGCATGAAAGCACTTTGACCAAATGCATCCTGATGTTGCGTCAGATCCATGCAATGTAAGACTTTGATTTTTCTCAAATGGATTTACATCATATATACATGTGTCATGTACTCCTTATTCTTGTTGGCCTGTTATTGATACTCCATACAATCTTCCTTTTGATATGTGTATGTCTACACCTTAAATATTCTTGGTTATTATAATATCAGGTCCTTCTAATCCTACAATTGGTATTGATATTTATTTACAATCTTTGATTGGCGACTTGAAGAGGTTGTGGAGTGATCTATTGACATATGTTATCAATTGAAAACAAATTATATGATGAAAGTTGCTTTTATGTGGACAATTAATAATTTTTTCAATTATGGGATGTTTTCAGGATAGGGGACACACGGTAAATTGGCTTGTCCTATTTGCATGGAAGACATCAAAGCATTTACATTAAAATTTGGTGGGAAGATATCATGGTTTGGCTCGCATCGTAGGTTCAATTATCAAGGGCTCTGTAGAAACTCTAGGACAACGACTTAAATTGAAATCGAAACAAATTTGAAATAAAGGAAAATATATGACAAAGGTACAAGTTGAAGATATTGTGACTTCTAAACCACAAGGTTACCGACAATGGCACAATTGGACAAAAATACATATTTTTCCGGATTTGTCATATTTGAAAGATAACCTTTTGAGGCACAAATTCAATGTTATGCATGTCAAGAAAGGTTCTTAAACCACATATTATTAACGGTACATCCCTCTTACCTATGTCAATAATTGGTACTAGTAATATAGTTGCACCACAACATGTTGAGCTCCCTATAGATCCTTATAATGTTGACAATATAATGGAATCTGGGTGTGTTGATCGTTATAATCACACTATCATTATTCCAAAAGAAGATGGGAATATATATATATATATATATATATATATATATATATATATATAGTATGTCCTATATAATAACTGGATTCTGTATATCATTGAAAATAACTTAAAATAAATAAACTAGGTAATTAAATATATTTCAAATTAATAAAAACAAACATAAATCTTTAATTATTATTTTCAAAATATTTTGAACATTATATTAATATAAAATTTATTATTAATGGATAATGTCTTTTTATATTATTATGTATTAATTGAGTATAAATTATATAGCGTCGTTTGGTGGAGATATATTTTGTTTTGTAATGGCGACATTCAATCGAGCTGATTCCCAAAAAAAATTTGATGTTCTCTTGGGAATGCATTAAAGTTATAATTTTGGTCTGACCAATGGCTTGGGAAATTACCTTTTAAGGTATATATTCCATGAGTTGTATTTATTATTGTTGTTTTTGAATTTTAGAAAACTATTTAAAAATTACAATTTATGCCACTAAAGATATTACTGGATTGAGTTGCGGATTATGTCGCTCTCTTTAATACGTTTCGCGGCACTGTCCAAATTGTGCAAGATAGACTATCAACTACGAAGTCCCCGAATAAAACAACTCAGATTCACTATATCGGAGTTTCACTGCACCGTAGAAAACTGTTCTAGAATTACACCATCAATATGACAATTAAAGTCACTTTCAATATGACAATTAAAGTCACTCTCAATATGATACTACAACCATTCATAACTACGACATAATAACCGCTCAAAAAGACAAAAAAACGAATAGACTACGACATAATAACCACTCAAAAAATAAAGAGACTACGACATCATAACCACTCTAAAAAACAAAAGCACTACGACATATCAACCGCTCTAAAAAACAAAAGGACTACGTCATAACAACTGCTCTAAAAACCGAAGGGACTACGACATAACAACTACTCAAACAACCAAAAGAGAAGTGACTCGAATATAAGAGGGAGAAAAGAAAAAGTTGAGAAAAGCATCCAACTTTGGTGTGCTTTTCACAATAGTTTGAAATTCATAATATAGTTACGAAAGCAAACTCACATATGTTTTCTAAACAATGTGAGACTTTAGTATGTATAGAGTTGAAACTACACAAAATATGATAGTTTTCTAATGTGGGATTTTAAAAAAAATTCTTTCTAATGTGGGACTTGAATTTTGAAAACATGTTCCTTTTCACTTGAATTTACAAAAAATATTTCTTTTCAATGTGGGACTTCAACACATTTTTAAATTCACACTATGACATACTTATTAGGGATGAGAATAGGCTAGACCGTACGACAGGAGCATATGGCCTGACATACTTATGGTCTGACCTATTTAATAAAAAGGCTAGACTCATGCTATTTTGAAAGCCTATTTATTTAAATAGGTCAGACTCGGGCTTATAAAAAAGCCTATTAGGTCTGACATTCCGGCATATATATATTTAATTATTTATTAATGTTATATTTTATTATTATATTAATACAAATATTTTCTATTTTAAATTCTATCAATTAGGCAATCACTTAGTAATCATTCCATATTCGATAGTCATTCCATATTTGGTAGTCGTTCCATATTCGGTAGCCATTCAATTAGTCAATAACTCAGTAGTCCTTCTATATTTGTTTGAGAGGTAATAATTGGTGCGTTTGTTCCAGAAAAAAAAAAAAAAAAATCTATTCTTTGAAACCAAGAATTATGTTTTAGGGTTTGAAGGATGTTTGTTTCAGATTTTTTTAAAATTATTTTGTTAGAAAAAATATTTTTTGTTTAATATATATATATATATATATATATATATATATATGTACATTGATATTGGTATGTGGAGAGCATATGGTATGAGTAGATAATTTAAATGTTTTAATATGAATAAGACTTTTAAACAGGCTTCCAGGCCGAAAAAAACCTATGATAGGCCGTAGACCAGACTTAAGCCTAAAAAATTAATCGTAAGTCAGACTCAGGTCTTTCAAAGTCTGGCCTGACTTGATCTATTTCCACCCCTAATCCTTATGTTCCAACAATTATTGTATGTGAAATTTGTTGTGTGGCAGATAGGGTAAGTAATGAAATTTTTATTTACTTTAAACCTATAACAAATTTTTTTAATTACTTTTATTTGTTTTAAACTTTCATAAAAAAATAGTAGACCGTTCATTCCTTTAAATCTGAAAATTTTCTCATTTTCATTATGACTTGTATACAAGTTTAAAGCAAAGAACACTATGATTTTAGTGATAAAGGTTTAAAATAAAGAAAAGTAATTAAATAATTTTTTAATATAGATTTAAAGTAAATTAAATTAAACAAAATATGTTAATTTTCTTCAAAAAAAATTTAAAACAAAGAAAAGTAATTTTAAAAATATTTATTTAAAAAAATTATGAAGCAATATTAAATAATTTAAATTAAATTAAAATTCTACATTATCATGTAAATTTTTGTACATAAAAAAAATAGAAGACCAAAATTATAAATTTAATTAAATGGAGATACAAAAGTGCATTTTAGACTATGGACATATTGAGAAATTCACACACTTAAACAATCTAATTTGATGAATGCAAATCAAGAAAGCTAATATCTGAAAGAACAAGAACAACGGAGTTGAAATTTTAGTAGTTACTGTATGTTTGGTTTAACTTTTGAAATGTTTAGAATTGATTTTACATGTGTGTCTGTCATGATTGAATGTGTTTGAGTAGAATTGATGTTTAAATATAATTGATTTTAGTTAGAATTTATAGCTTTTAACTTCAAATATAATATATACATTCAAATTTATTGTTCGATTCATTTATTTACATTGATTTATTTAAATATAAATCACTTTATATTCAACTGACTCTTAATCAAAATTCATTTTGAGAAAACCTAATTAATACACTTAATAGTTTGAAAAACTATTTTCTTTATAATCTTATGTTTATCACAGTGCTATTTTTTCTTTGAGATTAATTTTTATGTATTGACGGTGTAAACCTTTTTACACATATATCCAATTAAATCACACCATATTGTTATTTTTTTTATAGGTTAGTGCTTAAAATATCTCTACAAAAACTTAATTGTATTATGGAAAATTGAAGAAAAAATCGGTACACAAAATTTAATTTTTAAAAAAAAATTTGTGTTTTGGAAAACATTTTTAAAGTTTTCCGAAATCCAAGTTGAATTTAGTAGGATAGAAAAAGGTAAAATAGGTTGTTTACGTAAAATGTAGGGTAGGAGTATAAATGTGGAGGTATAAGGTAAAACTTTCTATTCTCAAAGTGGGAGGACGACGACGATAATTCGATTGAGATCATATCATCTTGATCCAACAACTAGTGAAGTTTAAAATGTACAATTGTGTTTAATGCTTCATCCTAAAATGATTGTGGATGTTATGCTTGTGACCACAAACATCTAATTATTTCAACCGATATTTTGTTCATAATCTTAGCAACATCATTCAACTACAAAGACTTTCTATATTTAATATTTTTATCTCTCTACAATAAGCGTAAAATAATTTCAAATATTCACTTTTGTTATTTGTGTGAATGCACTTCAAATTTTCTCATTATCACACTCATTTGAGGCCTTAAATTACTTGAACACTCTCAAAACAACATCTTTAATCTTCAAGGTTTATACTCAAGTCTTTCTTGAATGACCATCAATAAATGTTAAAATGTATGCTCTTCCCCTCCAAGTGCTCTTTTCTTGTTTTCAAAGGACTGCATAAATGAGAATGCACCAAATTAAGAATGTATAGTTTTCTTGATGATTGACTTTTAAAAGAAACTAAGTTTTTCTTTTCAACAAAACAATGATCACATTTATTCATGCATGGACTTCTCATGTCATATAACACACCATACTTAGTTAGATGAACCACATATATCTCACTCATGTGACTCAACATCTTGCACCATAATTCAACTTTTAGTTCTGGTTCAATTGCATTAATATTTTAATTTTTTTCTTCAAGCAAAGAATAGAACACTTCATACTTCTCACAACAATCATAGAACCCCTGGTAATTTTCAAGTATCTCGCAATAAACCAATTATCATAACATTATACCATAGAAACTAAAAGTAAATTCAATCAAATAGCTAGAACATGTTTTACACCCTTGAGAATTGACCTGGTACCATTAAACATCTCATAATCAACATTTCCAAGGCCAAAACAGCTGATCACATCTTTATGAGCCAACTTCACATCACCAAAATCATCTAAAGTATAAGACGAAAAAACATCTCTCTTAGAAGTGACATGTACTGAAGTACCACTAACCATCGTGCTATATGCATGATCCGTTGTCGCACACGGGTCAAATACAATTGATAAAATGTAAGTAGAGGTAAGAAGCAAGTCATCATATGTCATATTAGTATTGTCTTCATCAATATCTTCTGCTTTATACTCTCCTTGGACTTCATCCTTATTCTCCTTTTTCAAAAGTCAACAATTTTTTGGAATATGTCAATTTTTTACCATAATTGTAGCAGTCAACAATTGTGTATCTATTTTTGGAATTGTTTCTACCTTGGTCTCTATTACCTGAATATTAGTTCTTGCTTCTCCCTTTAATTCAACAACCATGAGATTTGACCTATAAATCTAATTGGCATGTCCTAATATTTTGTGCCATGTCAATTGTTCATTACTTAATGACATAAGACACTTGACTTCTTTGTTTAAATCAAATAAATTTATTTTGTAAATACTATTTTTCCTTTGGCCAGTAAATAATATGGATGCATCTGTTTGACTTATGCCTTACATGACTTTTGATTGAAGACTACATCATAACCATTTTTGCTTAATTGACTTTTGCTAAATAAATTATGCATTAGTCCTTTTACAAATAAAACATTCTTAAAAGACGAATGAGAACCATTTGAAGGTGTAAACACGATAAATAGGTTGAATTATGTTTGACTAAGTTGATAACTTTTTCATTATTTGATTAAACTGGTTCAGACTTGATGATTTACTTGTAGTAGAAGAAATAACAAACTAATGAGTGCAAGAATAAAATGACATAAGTAATTTATTAAGGTAAACCAGTAACTTGGCTACATCCAGTCCATTCACTCGGAAGGATTTACTCCACTAATTCGGGCTTCAATTTAGCCCTTGTTTAATTCTAAATTGTATCTTCACTCGTAGCTTGGTTAACAATGATCTTATTCAAAAATATTTCTAAACAAGATGTTTTTGTGTGTGTTGATAATATGTTCTTTAGCCAATTCTGTTATGGAGAAAGTTGCTTGGTTGTCTGAGCACAATTTTAAGTTGCTTGGTTGTTTGAGCACAATTTTCAAATTAAGAATATCTTCAATACAAAAGGATCAATGCGTCTTTCTGATATGTTGATGCAAGTGAGAAAGAAGCACAAGTTTCCAACTTGGATGGGTGAAACTGTTTGAAATGATCTTGAGAAGATATGGATGGATCCATCATATAAGGAGATATCAAATCGAGCTAAGAAAAATCGTGCTTCTTCTAAAGAAGGAGTTGTCCATATTGGTGGATCTATATCCATTGCTAAACATACTATTCGGATGGTACGTTTTCTATGTCAAAGTCTTCGATGTATAACCATTTAATATTTGGCTCAAGGACATGCCTACTATTTGCTATTTTTATTGTTTTATTGTGTTGATGTTTCAAAATACATAGAGTTATTTTGCTGAAATATTTTGTTGTTTTCCTTTGTTGGTGAAATGTGGTTATCATCTTATTTACAATTACGTTGTTTTTTATTTTTTGTAAGGCTGAAGAGTTAGGTAGAGACCCCATATTGGATGAGGTCTTTCTAAAAACTCACACTAAGAAGAATGACAACTCTTGGGTTGATGAAAGAGCAAAAAAAAAAAAAAAACATATGTAAGAAATATTAAATCATTCATTATTTCATTTGTATTTTTGTAAAAGTAATTTGATTATGTTACATTATTTTCTATTTGAGCAGGAAACATTCAAGGTAAGTTGCAGCAGGCCTCCAAAGGTGGGGAATCATCTAGTAGTTGTAGCCAAGTGGTTAATGCAGAAGCTCGCTTAGACATATGGGTCAATCTATTGGGGGAAAGAATAAAGGGCATATTTATGGTGCTGGAGATAGATCCTCGATATATAGACCAGGTGTCGCAAGTCTAGTAGCAAATTCTCGTCCGTCTAGAGGTTGCATCAATGTCTTTTCTCAGCACTCTAACGAGATAGCTGCACAAATAACATCATTTGAGGAGCGAGCAAAAGCGGTAGAACACGAGGCAAGAGAGGAGCTAAGGAAAGCAGAGCAACGTCGACAAGAGGAGGTTCAACAATCAGAGCATCGCACTACAGAGCTCCAGATGCAGCTAGCAGCATTGGCAAAAAGTGTTGCTTCCATACAGGCCGAGTCCTCCTGCCGTCGTCGTCATCCAGATTATGACGAGGATGAGTCTAACGATGATGACAACGAGTAGTAATACTAATTTCAGTCTTTATTTTATTCAGTAGTTATGACTATACATTTTGCGTAGACTTGTAGGCATTATCTATATATATTCTTACGATAGTGTCATTATATGTATTTTTAAACTTATGGTATTGACAATGTGCTTATTTTGAGAATTATGGTATTGTAATGCTTATTTTAAGACTTGTGGTAGTCATAGTGTGTCCTTTGAAAATACTATTTATATAAAACTTCACTTTGTTTTGAAAATGATGTTTTAATATGCTTACATAAATTTTTAAAATGCATTAAATAAAATACAGGAAACAATAGGATACAAAACAGATCAACAATATCATTTTTTCATTACCCACGGAAATTTCGTTAGTAAATGATAATTTACCCACGAACATGTCATGGAGAAAATTTTATATATCAAATAGAAATGAGTAGAATGTTTTACGGATTGTCCGTGAGTAATGTTTCTTGTGACTTATCCGTCGGTAAGTATCTGCATTTTTACCCACGGAAAATCTATAAGCAACATTACCTATGGAAAATCGGTAAGTCATACTACCCACGGACATTCCTTAAGTAAGTTTGTCCCACTGCGTTTCCGTGGGTAAATATTTTCCTATGAGCGAAATAGCTACGAACTCGTGTCCGTATGTAATCCATGAGTAATTTTACGTTACCTACGACCTTTTCGTGGGTAAAGATAAAATCTGTCGTAGGTAACAACAATTTTTCTTGTAGTGTTCCTTTTTTTTTTTTTTTTTCTGATTTTCCATTTTTTCACAAAAAAAAAACATGGTTTATGGTCAATTTTGGGTTTGTAATCACTCATCTAAATAAATTTTTGTACTCTTTTATTTAAATAATTGATTTACACATATTTAATTTTTCATTTGTGTTCTTTATGGTCTTGTGTCTTTTTATGCGGCACTATCTTTGTTCGTCATTTTGGTACGACGTTCTAAGGGGTCTACGAAGAAAGTGGAGATCCAAAGTTTCAAATATTCAGAAAGAAAAATATCTCAACACACTTCCAATGGAAGAACACGTGGTTAGCGGAAGACGAGCCAAAGAGGAAGTCAAAATCAGATTTAGCGGATGAAAAAAATCTCAACACACTTCCAGAAATCATGTTGAGCTAAATGAAGACGAACCAAAGAGAAAGTCAAAATCAGATTTAGATGATGATGAACTAATACTCATCTCCAAAATGTTTAATGTATGTGGAGTAAAAGAATGAAACAATTTCTCAAGAAGGACTTCAAACGTTCAAGAGATTCAAGATAGAAAGGAAAATTCATAAAGATAAAAATTATTTGTTATGAATGCAAAGAACCAGGACACTTCAAATTTGAATGTCTAAAGCTTGAGAAAGAAAACCATAAGAATAAAGTTTTTAGAGGATAAAAGATGAGTCTCATGACTATATGAGATGACTTTGATGAATCGTCTTATGAAGATGAAGAACAAGCTAACATGACTCAAATGACTAGTGGACACTATGAATCTTATAATGGATCACTAGAAGAAAATGAAATTGACATATTTATTTATCTTTCTCATGACGAACTACTTTCCACTTAAAATGAACTCCTAAGTAAGGTTCATAGATTGTCTGCTAAATACAAAAACTTGAAAGAACTTAATTCTATTTTAACATAGGAATACAAATCTGTTGAAAATGTTTGTGAAACTTTTCAAAGGGAAAATCAACGTCTAAAGAGTGATGTTTAAATATCACCAAAAGAAACTAAATGAAACTATGTTAAATATGAAAAAGTCTTTTAAGAATTTCTTGCAAATGATATAAAAAGAAGGCTTATTTGCAGTTTTAGTCCCATAATTTTTACTAATTTATGAAATTGGTTTCCCTATTTTAAAAGTCGACAATTTTGGTCTCTCCATCTGATTTTGTAACTAAAAAAGGATTACGTGGGATGCCTTAAATAACGTGACATATGATACAACGATGTAGAATGATTAACACTCATGAAATTGGAGTAAAATGTTGTAAAAACTTAGCTTTCAACTTCGTACAAAATTATTCTACAAACTATTTTAGTCCTTTGTGCAACGAAACATCCTTCAACTTTTAAATTTTCAAATGATATTTTGTTAGCATATTTAGAATGTTACTAAAAGTTCATCTACACGAATTTATAATTTTTTCATTTGGGATGAATTAAATATGAACTTTTTAAATGCCATATGTTAAAGATAAAAGTTATTAAAATATAGACCTAGAAATCGAATTATAAACTCATTTTTTGTGGAGGAACATTTTATAGTGTTGTAAACACGTATACAAAAATCATTTAAAATATATGTTGATGTTCCAATAGAGACTAAAAACCCTTGCATAATAATTTTGTAGGGACTAAAAAATGTGATTTTTTTGTAGGGACTAAAATATGTCATTTTTTTTATATGAACTAAAAATAAAATTTCAAAATTTTATAGAGACTAAATACTTATTTAACCCTTTTAAAGATTTTAAATTTAAAAAAAATTAATATTTTAAGGGAAATAATTTAATTTACTTATTATATTTTAAAATAAATAAACTAGTTAAGTAAATAAATAATTAAAATATAACAGATAAATATGTTTTAAATTAATACAAAATTGAATTTTAAATTATTAATTTTAAAATATTTTAAGAATTAATTGATATAAAAATTATTTTTAATTAAGAATGTTTTATTTTTATTTTTATATATTTTACATTTTTAAGCAAATTGAACCACTAATTTTATTCAACACTTCAATTAATGTAATAGTTGTTAACTATACACTTATCATTTATCAACTATATCAACTATAAACTATTATCTAATTTATCAAATTATTTTTTACCAAACAGGATCTTAATTGGTAGGAAATGTTAATTACCGTAAAGATATTCACACTATTAATCAATTATAATTTAATCAATCAATTATTACTTGTGTTAGGAAAATGTAAATTTGAACACAAAATTTGAAATCAAATTTCGATTTTTATAATTAGAGAGACATATTTTTGTGATGCATATACATATTTATATTTATGTTATTAACTATTTAAAATACTACATTAACTACTAAAATATATGCGATTAACTACTTATTTAACATATTAACCACTAAAATGCATTACATTAACCACTTTAGAGTATTATAGTTTAATTGTTAATGTCTTGTATTTAGTGGATAAAGAGATATATATTTAATAAGTAGTTAACATCATGTATTTTAATAGTTAATGAAATACTCTAATTGATTAACGACCCATATCCTAAAAGTACAAAAAAAATAATTAAAAAAAGTATTTAATTTTTTATTGCAAATTTTGCTTTTGCAAAAATAATAAGCAGTACTGTATGTATATGGTGTATGTGTCACTAATTTTAACAAGTAAAACATTTCATTAACAAAATAAGTTGAAATTGATTGTGAAATGCAAGGTGAAACTTTTCGATCCACGTATAATTAAACGAGTTTAAAACAAATTTAGCTAAATTGTGTGCTAAAATATTTGTACTACTCTTTACATGAGTAATCATGGAGTTGAAAACCAAATATAAAATATTGCAACAATCATCTATTCTTATTCTAAAATAAGAATATACTCTAATTCGAGTTGCTTTTATAACTTTAAGTGAATCCCTTAATTTCTAGGAATTTCTAGGTTAATGCTCTAAAAACGAAGATCCAATGCAAATTAGAGGAATTCACAAGTTTCTATAGTCTCCACAATATCTACATCTGGTAAATCAACAATCTTTGAAGTGGCCGCAATTAGGATAATACTCTCTGAATCTCTAAAAGTAATATCAATTATCTATTCTTCATGGACAACACCCGCAACATCCACCTTGATATTGTACATATTTACCAATAATGGGGACTAACGTGTGGGGAATTCTTCATGAGTGTCATTCTCACCACTAAGTTGGGTATGCAAAATTATTATAAAAATATTACTAGTAGGGCGGATTCAAGTGCAAGTATGCTCCGTGGATATCAACACTCTCAAAATCATCCCTACCTTTGAATTTTTATTTCAAGGAAAACTCCCACTCGCTCACAATTTTTTCCGGCTTAAATCAAAACGGTTTCAGATAATTATTTAGGAATGCGGGTTATGACCAGATAATTATAGATCCAATATGAAGTTGTTGGGTGGGCTTTTTCCCAACAGAAGTATATAGCATGTGGAACATAGACCAAGATAAGTTAGTGTTAAATACTTACTGCCAACATTAAAGCTATTATTATTATTTTTTGAATTTTAATTATGTGAAAATTGTTTTAAATTTAAGTAAAAAATCAATTCAACCAATATGTAAAAAACTATCATATAATTCATGTTTGAGACAATTATACACAAAGTTCATGTAATTTTACACTTTTTCCATATGCTCGTAAAAAACTTGGTTGTTCTGAAGCTTCCTTATCTTTCTCCTCTTTGTTCTGGGGTCAATCCTCCCTTTCCACAATTGGGGCAACTGACTAGTCCAAATCCTTGGCAGCCGAAGCATCTACACCAATATATATTAGAAGGGTAAAATTAAATATAAGTTAATCTATAAAATATATTTTTATTAAGTTTTGTTCTAAAAATCTTTCACTGATATTAGTCCTTAATTTAGTGATTTTTGTTCTTTACTGATATTAGTCCCTAAATCTAACAAGGGAATACTTTATAGTGACTAAAAATTATCTTTCAAATAAAACTAATTAATGTGATACAAGTAAAAAACCAAAAGGGAGAAGAACTTACTTCCACCGTTCAAATATATTTCCATCTTTTTTATTCTTTCCTGTTCCCTGTGAGAATCCAAGGATATATAGTTCTTTAGAAAAAAAAACATAGTCGCAACGACATTTTTTTATGTTTAAGTAATATACATTTTTATAAACATAGCTAAACTATAGAAATATAAAAGAAACTTTTAAACTATTATTACTCTATTAATTTAGTCGTTCAACTATCATTCTCTTTGGTATTTCTAAAATAACTGATAAACTAAATTAATAGATTAATAATAGTTTAAAAACTATATATTATAATTTTATAGTTCAAAGATTAAATTAGAGAGAAATCAATAATTGAGATATAATAATATGTTGGACGGTTTTTTTTTATTTTTTTTTATCATATCTGATATTCAAATCGATTAATTTTATTTAGATTTAATTGAATTTTTAATTTGTGATTTTTACACTAAACTCAAATCTAACTAACTCGATTATCATCGGGTTTGGTTGGATTTGATTCGCAGGTAATAAAGAAAAAATATTATTTTATTTAAAAATAATGTAATTAAATTTAAATATTTGAACATTTTTAAAAAATAAAACTATATTACAACTTATCATTCTATACTTAAAATATATACACAAACATAACAAAACATTCAAATTAAGTTAGTAGGTTGGGTTTACTGATTCGTAAGTTCAAAATATGAAATCTGCTATCTAAACCAAACACCATTAGATTTAAATTAGTTTATTCGAATTAAAACTAAATTTAAATTCGTTGAGTCAAATTATGAGTTAAATTAATTTGAGTGACTGAATTAACGAATTTACCTGTATCCATAAGTATTCCTAACAATAATAATGTCAATAGATATTGAAATTAACATTTATGTAATCTTGAAAATTTTCTTTTCTAATTTGAGAGAAAAAGAAAAATCATTTGGGTTAGATACCACCATCAATCCTAGTCTTTTAAGTTAAATAAATTTTTAATCTATTATTTTTTCAAATTTACGATATATCGGTTTCTCTATTTTATTTTTCATGAATTTAATTTGCGTCCATATTATTACTTTTTATAGTATTTATCGTGTATATAATTTTTAATTACAATTTGATCATTAAATTTCAATAAACTTTACCGTCATAACAAGGTGACAAAAAAAAAATGTAAAAAAGTCAAAATAGAAATTAAAAAAAATGTAAGGATCAAACTTAGTAAAATAATATAAGCAAGGAACTAAAATAGTAAAAACTAAAAACACTAAAGTTGGAAAATAAATTTGTTTTGTAATGAGTTTCTTTTATTATTCTAATTAATGAAATTGCTTATATTAAAAATAAAAAATAGTAGCACCTTGCATCCTGGACATTGAATGGCCCCTCTTCCTTCACAATTTTTACAACCTTTAAATATCTACACAAGAGCATTTAAAGTCAACAATAAGCACCCAATTAATATACCGCTTAAAGAAAAACATACTTTATTCGGATTGAAATATACAAAAAATAGTAATTGAAAAATTTATGTATTTAAATTACATTCTTAGTTAGATACATAAATTTTTAATCAACTATTATTTTTTCTTTTTTATTTCATTACAGATTACTACATATTTAAGCAAGCAAACATAGTATTATTTGTTGATAATTAAACCATATAGAAGTGTGAGGTAGAGAACAAACCGAATTAAGTGAAAATCCTCCGAATTTTGAAGCAGAGGTTGTGACTGTACTCTGTCTTAGTTGTATAATTCTTTTGAGTGGAGCTTGAATAAAAGAAACCGGTGGTGCCACCGAGCCGTTGCAGCGACAAACAGAGATGTGGGACATTTTTTCTGTGTATATCTATCTTCTTTTTCAATAATTATATGAATAAAAATGGTTTTAAGTGGATAATAATAATAATCAATTTAAAAAAAGAGTGGATAATGATATTGTCATCGTTGTGGAAGTACGAGACGTTTCATGTCATGTGGTTGTTATTTTTTCTAATTAATCTTTATTTTATTTATATTTAGTCAATTTCATATATGTTATTTATTATTAAAATAAAAATTATTATTTATGAAGATCCATATATGTTAGTATAATAAAAAATAAAGCGAATAGACGTTAGTACTAGTAATTAATTTAGCCTCGTATAGACTGGTTTTAAATTTTGGTTTTGAAAGTTCATTTTTCAAAAACAAAATATATTCCAAGTAAAATTGTGTGAAACATCCAGTTGTGAGGGAAATTAAGATTAAGTTGAAAATGTAATTTATTTATTTTTTTATATTCTTAGTTTTGTTGTAGCTTGAAATCATTTTTATTTTTGTGGGTATTTCAAGTGTTCTTCTAAATGATATTTTCGATCATGTATTTTAATTTTATGATATATTTTCTCAAAATATATAAATAAAACATTACTTGCAAATGATTTGGTTAGCTTTTATTTTAAAGATTTGGAAAAAAGCGCAACAACGCAGTTATCTCTCTAGGATTGACTTGTATTTGGTGGATCACATTAAAATTTTATCTTGGTAGTGGCGGGTGGATTAAATTATAAATTGTATTTTTTAAAGTTGGTGACATTTTTTTTTTGTTATTATAAAATATTTTGAAGCTTTCACCTTTAATAAAAGTTTCTAAACGTAAAATTTTGTATTTGGTGGATCACATTAAAATTTTATCTTGGTAGTGGCGGGTGGATTAAATTATAAATTGTATTTTTTAAAGTTGGTGACATTTTTTTTTTGTTATTATAAAATATTTTGAAGCTTTCACCTTTAATAAAAGTTTCTAAACGTAAAATTTTAAAATATAAATTCTTTTTCAAAATAAAGTTGGTGGCATTAAAATGCCACCTTAACCCTCATTGATCACTACTCTAACCACAATCGATCACCATTTAAATCCATTGACCACCAATCATATCTAACTCCACTATGACAACCATCAACTATCAATTTTGACAACAACCACTATTATTAAAATTATTACTAAATTTTAAATTTTGTAACATATAAATAATTTTATTTCTAAAATTTAATTATTTTTTCTATTTTTTAATTTCACGTTAATATTTTTGTGTCCATCATATTTTTTAGACTAAAAAATACATACTAAAAATCAACTCTAAACTAACACTTTAAATTCTAATCTGAAACTCAAACTGAAAGTTGAAATTAAGTTTAATTTTAAAAAAATTTAAAATATATATTAATTTTTTTCATTTTCATGAGGTTATTTATTAGTGTAACTTAATCTATCCATTATCTATACCTATCACACTTTAGCAATTGTTGAGAATACACAAATTATGGTATGACTTTTTTATTTATTTTAATTTTATTAAAAACTGTTTTATTTACATTTTAATTTTTTTATTTAATTAAATAATTTATTTTTCAAATATCTATATTGTTGAGACAAATTCTCAAATCAATGTTTTGAAGATAAACAAACAAATTAAATAATTTTTAATCATGATTTTAATTGTGTTATTATTTAATTTGTGTTTTTGAGTGTATTATTCGAAGATAGGCAATCCAGATCATTTTGGTGTATAAAAGAACATTCTGATTCATAAAAATATCAATATGGACAAACCAAGATCATTCTGATTCAAAAGAGCAGTAGTCTGAACAAACAAAGATCATTATGATTTTTGAAAATATCATTCTAATTAATGAAGACCATTCTAAATAATTTCTTTTAAAGATAAAAATGAAATGAATCATTTCCCAAAAACTAAGATCTAAAGTAAAACGAATATCAATACAATTTAGAACAATGATCAAGCCCAAAAAGGTTAAAAGAAGCAAAACAACATCAAGAACAATCACCAGATCAATCTCTAGATTGTTGGCAACAAGTACAACTAGAGAAACAAGGATATAAAAGACATTGCTGCTACACCTTTTGCAAAAAGTCCAGCTTAAGTGTAAAGCATAAAACTGACACCAGACAACTGTTAAAGATCTCTGTCACAATATTCATTCAAGTACAAAGGAAGAACATTCTAGATAAAATAAAACACATGTCTATTAGATTATCACTCTGAATTGTTGGATCAATAACGACTATATGAATTGTCTTCGACCTTCATACGTCTATAAAAAAAACCTCAAAGTGAAGACAACAACAAGAGTTTTCAGCGGAATCAATTCATCACTAACACTATGTTTGGTTTGATAGAATTAGGGGAGAGAGTTAGAGAAGAGAGAAAGAGAGGAGAGACATATAACTTCTCCTATATGGACAACAAAGAAATAGAAAACACTAAAATGTGGAACCCACATCTTCTTTTATTTCTCCGTTCAACAACGGAAAAAAAAGGATAGAAAAAGGCTCAAAATATTTGTAATTCCTAAATTGCCATTGTACTCTTTCTTTATGGCGCGAAAGCTTTCCCGCTTCCTCTCCCTCCTTCCTTTTTCTTCCTCTCTCCATTTTCTTCCTCCAACTTTGATGAAAAACCTGCAACATCTTGTATCTTTCTTTCTCAAATATTTACAACCACATAAAGACGAAATCTAAAGTCATCACATCAAATTGATAAAAAAAAAAAAAATCTGAGGTATGGATTAATTTAATATATTTTATCAGTTTCACTAACTTAATCAATGAAGTTATTAATCCACTTTGCAATTTGTTTTTGTTGCTTTTTGGCAAAGGTCGTTAAATAAACTTTACTATTTTTGTTGATATGTGTTAGCCTTTTTATTTTCTAATTTATTTGTTATTATTTAATTTTAATTACAATAAAAAAATGTTTATTATCTTTATTTATTTATTTTAGATCTAAGGCTTACACATACTTTACAATTTTGATTTGTATGTTTGTGTTTTTTTGTCTTGTGTGTTTTTGTTTGTGTTTTTTATTTTTTTTTTATTTTGTTGATAAATTTGTGTTTTTGTTTTCATACACATGTACCATGTATTGGATCATTTATTCAATTGCTCTGTTGCGCTACATGTGGAGAAGCCTCTCTGATAGGGTGATTTGGAGATAATTTCAAATTTAGATAATGTTGGAGAAGTAAGCAACGACGAAGAAAATGAAATAATAGATGAAGTCAACTTGAATGAACCTAAAATGTTGATATTGAAATTTCTATTCAAATTCAAGTTTTAAATCATGCAAAAAAATAGATTGAAATGAGGCAACATATTGGTTCTGTTGTCCTATTATGTGACATTGTTCATGTATTGCATTTGCATCAAATATTGTCAACATGTTAGCATAGTTGAGTTACTTATTATGTAGAAAGTGAGTGCAGACGTTGTGAGCTAATGAGTTAACTAGTGCATATAGAGAAGTGTCGAGACATCGTACGTGTAGGTACTGAAGCATTCATGAAGTTGTGTCAAAAACTAAAAGGTATTGGTATTTAAAGGATTCAGTAAAGTTTACAGTAGAAGAGCAAGTCACAAAATTGTTACATATTATTGGACATAATGTTAAAACACTTATTGTGTCTTTCTTCTTTTATCTTTCTAGAAAGACTATTAATCGTCACTTTTACAATAAAGTCTACAGTAGAAGAGAAAGTCACAAAATTCTTACATTTTATTGGACATAATGTTAAAATACGTACCGTGTCTTTCTTCTTTTATCTTTCTAGAAAGACTGTTAATCGTCACTTTTACAATGATTGCATGCAATACTTGCATTAGGGGAAACATTTTTATTTCAACCAACAAGTGCAAATGTCCCACTACAAATACTAAACAATAACATTTTTTATCCATTTTTTATGGTACCATTATATTTAGTTTTTTAAGTTATCACTGTACTTTCTTTAGTTAAATTTATGTTAACCCTTTAAGTTCATCTCTTGCATAACTAATTAAATCATCTATAAACTAAGGATTGCATTGGAGATATAGATGGAACACATATTCGAGTGAAGGTCCCAAGAGTAAACACCGCTCGTTTTCGTGGATGAAAAGAGCATCCCACTCAAAATGTTTTAGCTGCTTGATATTTTGACATGAAATTCAAGTACATGTTAGCTAGATGGGAAAGAAAAACATCTGACTCTAGTTCTTAAAAATACATTAACTAAAGAAGACCCTTTAATAATTCCAGAAGATTAGTGGGAAGTTTAATATAACAATTTTTTTAAACATTGTGCATTGAACCTATTTTGACTTGACAATAACAAATTTTTGTAGGAAAGTTTTACCTCGGGGATGTGGGATTTATGCTAAAATATGGGTCACTAACACCATACAGAGGTGTTCGTTATAACTTAAAGGATCATTTAGGTCGTGGTCCACAAAATCTCTAAGATGTATTCAACTTTTGATATTCATCACTTCAAAATGTCATAGAAAGAACTTTTGGTGTTTTAAAAAAGAGATTTTCGATAATAGCCATGACATTGAACCACACTATTCATTTGAAATAACAATAGCCATAGTACTTGCTTGTTGTGTACTACATAAATTTTTATTGGGTGTAGACATTGATGAATGCTTAATTGTTGAAGTTGATCGTGAGTTGCTTCAAAATACATAGATAGACCCCAAACACAACAATGTGATGAAGACTATCGAACAAGATCACTTTTAAGGGACAATGTTACAACTAAAACGTGGAATGTGTATGAAGATTAATGTAGTTGTGCCAAATTTCAGAGTTAATGTAGTTTATTGATTTAACTCAATGTAGACAATGTGTTTGTATTGATTTTATCTTATATGTTGTTTCGAAATAGTAAATATTTTATATATTCATGTACTTGATTCATTTGACAATGTTATGCATTATTGTTTAATGAAAATATGATGTGCATTGTATTATCTTCTTTCTTTTGAAACCAAATGTACTTTATAGGTTGAAAAATGGCAAAGGATAACCTCTAAATGACTTATGAGAGAAAAAAGAAGAAATTCAAGAAAACCTCTAAATGAGCTAGTGATTCATCCCATCAAGTAAGAACTCTTTAATTACGATCATATTAACTTTGTCTAACCATTTTTCATTGTTAGAAGAACAAAATCCCTTAATCTTCTGGAATAACAAAATTGATTTTTATGGTAAAGTTGTTATTGTTGTTACTGGTCAAAAACTGATTTTAGTAAATAACTTTATGACAATAGATAATTTTGAAAATGATGTTTGATATTATTATTATTATTATTATTATTATTATTATTATTATTATTATTATTATTATTATTATTATTATGTAGGAAAATCCTTTTTAGTTTTAAAAGTAAAATTGTGATATGTAATTTACTTTCTTAGAACTGTTCTTGATTTTCTTATGATATTGATATAAAAACTTATTTTGATTAGAGAAAATGTTTATCTATGTCAAAATTAATTTTCATCCGGTAAAAGTCGTTATAAAGACTAGATCGTGTTTTAATCAATAGAAATTTCTACAAACTCAATTTTATTTGGTTAAAATTTTATGTTGTGATGGTGTGAGTGTTGAAGAACTTTTATTAACCTTATTTATGTTAAAAATAATAATTTTTCTATAAATAATAAATATGTTGAAAGTTGTTGTTATAATTATTTTTTTAGAATGTTAAAATTATAATTTTTATGAGACAATTGTGTGAATGTTCTGTTGATTTATAAAATAATTAAAATAAAATTTGTGTTGAAGTGTCGTTAAATTGTATCATTAAATTTTTGGAAGTGAACTAAGGAAGTATTAGGGATCCTTGATGTTTCTTATATTAGAATTTTGGTCCAAAATAAATATTTGAAAAATGACATATTTTCTTTATTTTATTGAATTTGCAATGAGGCACTTGTGCCAGATATAGACTCAAAATCTCTTTTTATTGTTACTTGTTTGTGTGTTTGCTAATTTGAGAGAATTGATATCTTTTAAAAATATAAAGAAATGGTTTGTCTTAAAACCTTAAGCCAACATCAAACCTTGAATAAGAATTAGGGATATATGAGTTTTAACACTAAGTGAGTAGTAAATTAATTTATGAAAGTGTAACGTTTTTGGAGCAAAGACCGTTGCGTAGGAACCTTAATAACGACACTCATAATGGTAAGAGAATCACTCCATTCGCTTTCCTACTTGAATTATATGTGATATAAATGCATTGTGATGTTATGTATTGGTTATGTTTGTGTGTTATGTTCAAAATATGTGTGTTATTTGAATTACATGTTTATGAATTAAGTAATTTGCGTATTTTGATTGACAACGAGGGGTTATTCAAGGTGATGACTTTGTGTCTAAACTAGGTTAGTTTGGGACGAAGTTGAATGATTTTGGACGTTATGGTTGAGTAATCTATTTTGTTACTAACTAATAGTGATGATATTCATGCATGCATCTTGGACCTAGCCACTAGTACGTAACGACAGTTCCTTGAAAACATTATTCCAATGTCTTCATCTTCTTCCATCTTGAAGAACTCATACTTTTTGACTAGGAGGTTGGTCTTTGCTTCTTGAACTTGCTTGCTTCCTTCATAGGTCAGAATCAGACTATCATAAATAATCTTTGTTGTCTCCTTGTTGGTGCACTTGTCAAACTCTTTAATCCACTAATTCAAATACCTTGAATTACAAAACACCTGACCTTTTAAGCCAATCTTCCTAAAAAGTTTGACAACCCCAAACTTTTGAGGAACTAACCACCTTGACCCTACAAGTCAAGTCTTCTCCTAACAACCTGACAATCCTAAAATGAAGAAGAACCTAAACCACTATCGGATTGGATACAAAAGATTGAAACTTGAGTAGTTGCTTCTAACAAAGCTGATAATAATAATAACTCTCGCACTTTAAGAAAAGAACATTTAAAAAATATTTCTAACTTGAACAATTGTTTCTCTTTGAACTCTAAGACTACTCTTTTATGTTTTTCGATGCTTTTATTCTTCAGTCTTGAGTATCTATTTATAGTTAAAATTTGAGCTTCAATTTAGTCATTGTTTAATTTTGAATTGTATCTTATTCAGATTGATTTTGTTCCTATTTTGTGTAACAATAGAGGCAAGTCAAAATGTCAATGGTTCACCAAATCTTACCGGTAAAAACTATTTCAGCAAAAAAATATGATAATTTGTTTTTCAAATTAAGGATTATCTGACCTTGCATATGAAAAAAAAAAATCAGATACAATTTATTTTTTTAAAATGACTTTTTTATGGTTTTTAAAAATAAAATTTATACATTTACATATTTTTTAAATTGAATATTTATGTATTTTTTTAAATCATTTTATAATTATAATAACTAAATTTATCAAACACTTTATTTTCATCCGTTTGTTTTTCAGCTATAAGTGGTCGATTATGAGCTATCAACTTGAAATTAATTTTTATATCATCAACTAATTTTTTAACTAATCAGATAAATTATAGTTTAGTTTTACTAAACAAACCTAAAATCAATGAAACCAATAAAGAAGCGCTAATTGTATGAAATTCAAATCTAATAAAGCCGAACAAACAGAAACACATCAAACAAACCAATGAATCTTTCAACACCTTCTTCATTAGTTACAAAGCAACCGACTACACCATAAAGAAATCACGACCTTCCACATCACAAAAGTTTTTCCTCTGTTTCTATCAATCTAGTTATTACTGTTATTATTATTATTATTACTACTACTACAACGTGACATGATAGATATAATACACAGATGCACATAGCAGTTAGAGGGAAATGTTTACTTAGAATTCATCATTTGAGTTTCATCATTCACTCTCCAATTTTCAAATCCCGCCATGTTTTCCACCAAATTCCCAGATTCATTCATTCGCACTCTAAACAACATTATAATGATGATGCCAATATCCGCCACGTGGCATTTGAAACGGTTACCACCACCAATTGGAATTCCCTCCTTTCCACTCACTCGCGTCAAGGTTTATACGAAAAAGTTCTTCAAACTTACACTTCTTTTGTAAATTCATCTCAATCACCAAACGAGTTCACTTTATCAATCACTTTATCATCATGTGCAAAACTCGAGAATCTTGAATTTGGTAGGTTAGTTCATAGTTGTATATTTAAGAGAGGGTTTGAATTTGATTCATTATGCCAGCGTGGAATTATTCATTTATACGCGAAATGCAAGTGTTTGAATTTGGCTCGAATCGCATTCGATTCTGCAGTAGCAGCGGGGTTACAACTCGATGCAGCTTCGTTGACTGCTTTGATTGCTGGTTATGTTTATGTTGGTATGCCGGAGGAAGCACTCCATGTGTTTGATAAAATGCAGAGTAATTTTTGTTTAGATGAAATCGCGTTTGTAACTGTTTTGAATGCTTGTGTTGCTTCGGGGAAGTTGGATTATGCAGGTAAATTGTTTGAAGAGATGGATAGTTGTAATAATGTTGTTGTGTGGAATGTTATGATTTCGGGTTATGGCAAGAAAGGTTACTATAAAGAGGCTGTTGCGTTTTATCGTCAAATGAGGATGAATGGTGTGATATCATCTAGGTCTACGCTCGCGAGTGTTTTGAGTGCAATTGCGGGTGTGGGTTCGTTAGATTATGGTTTGTTAGTTCATGGAGAGGCTGTTAAACTAGGTTTTGAGTCTAGTGTTTATGTGGCAAGTTCTTTGATCAATATGTATGGGAAATGTGATATGTTGTGTGATGCGAGGCAAGTGTTTGATGTTTTATCTGAGAGAAATGTTGTTGTGTGGAATGCCATTCTCGGAGTTTATGCGCAGAATGGTTGTTTAATTGATGTCATGGATATTTTCTCTGAAATGATGGGGTGTGGAATTGACCCGGATGAGTTTACGTACTCTAGCATTTTGAGTTCGTGCGCTTGCTTAGAATTCTTAGATATCGGTAGACAGTTGCATTCAACTATTATCAAGAAAAGGTTTACGAATAATTTATGCGTGAACAATGCATTGGTAGATATGTATGCTAAGGCCGGGGCTTTGAAGGAAGCCAGAAAACAATTTGAGCACATGAAATATCGAGATAATATTTCGTGGAATGCCATTCTTGTTGGATATGTACAAGAACAAGAGGAAACTGATGCTTTCAACATTTTTGGGAGAATGAATCGAAATGGCGTAGTACCGGATGAGGTATCTTTGGCTAGTATACTTAGTGCCTGTGGAAACATTAAGGTTCTAGAAGCTGGATTGCAGCTCCATAGCTTTTCAGTTAAGTTGGGTTTAGAGACAAATCTTTTTGCTGGAAGCTCTCTCATTGACATGTATTCCAAATGCGGGGCAATTGAAGACGCGCATAAAATTTATTGTAGCATGCCCGGGTGGAGTGTGGTATCCATGAATGCTCTGATTGCAGGATATGCTCTAAAAGATACAAAAGAAGCAATTAATATTCTGCATGAGATGCAGATATTGGGATTGCAGCCATCTGAAATCACATTTGCAACCCTCATAGATTGTTGTAAGGAGCCTCCTAATGTAAATTTAGGCATGCAAATTCATTGTGCTGTATTAAAGAAGGGTCTTTTATGTGGTAGTGAATTCTTAGGTAGCTCTTTGTTGGGCATGTATACGAACTCACAGAGGATGGCAGACGCGAACACTCTTTTCTTGGATTTATCAAACCTTAAAAGCATTGTACTGTGGACAGCTTTAATTTCTGGATATACTCAAAATGAGTGCAGCAATGAGGCCTTAAACTTGTATCGAGAAATGCGTAATAACAACAATATCTTACCAGACCAAGCAACATTTGTTACCGTTCTGCGAGCCTGTGCGCTCTTATCTTCATTGCACGATGGTAAAGCAATACATTCTCTAATTATGCATACTGGTTTTAACTTAGATGAATTAACCAGCAGCGCCCTTGTAGATATGTATGCTAAATGTGGAGATGTAAAAAGTGCTGCAAAAGTTTTTGAAGAATTGGCGGTAAAAATGGACGTGATTTCTTGGAATTCAATGATAGTTGGGTTTGCGAGAAATGGTTATGTAGAAAGGGCACTGAAGGTCTTTGATGAGATGACTCAATCACCTGTTAAACCAGATGATGTTGCATTCCTTGGAGTGCTCACTGCCTGTAGCCATGCAGGGTGGGTTTCTGAGGGTCGTCGAATTTTCGACGCCATGGTAAACTATTATGGCATTCAACCGAGAATAGATCACTACGCTTGCATGGTCGATCTTTATGGTCGATGGGGTTTTCTCAAAGAAGCTGAAGAGTTCATTGACAACCTAGATGTTGAACCCAATGCTATGCTTTGGGCCAATTTATTGGGTGCTTGCAGAATACATGGGGATGAGAAAAGGGGACAAAAAGCGGCTGATAAACTTATCGAGTTAGAACCCCAAAATTCTTCTCCATATGTACTTCTTTCTAATATGTATGCTGCATCAGGACATTGGAATGAAGCTAGATCTCTGAGGAAAACAATGATACAGAAAGAAATCCAAAAGATGCCTGGGTGTAGCTGGATTGTAGTGGGGCAAAACACAAACTCATTTGTTGCGGGTGATATATCGCATCCTAGATACAATGAAATTTCACGTGTTTTGAAGCATCTGACAGCACTAATGAGAGACAGTAGATTGCAGGAAGATGGAATTTTCCAGGCCAGTCAATTTAGTTAGAAAAGATGGAAATAACTTCTCCTTTATTTTACTTTTAGAATGTTTCTTATTGTTTCTGGAAAGGGAAAGAAAGGAAATGATCTTTTAAATATATTCTTATTGCTTTTTGGTAAACAGGTAGCAATATAATTTACATTCTGTGATGCTTTAGAGCGACTTCATCACTATAGGAATATTTATTGCCGTGAACTAGATAAACATCATAGATCAGATAACTTCAGATAGACAAAAAGAGCGTTCTCATGTAACATTGATATTTCTACTAGAATATAAAGTGATGCTGTTGCACAATGCATTACAAAAGTTTACAACTAGTGGGAAAGTTGAAAGTTTTTTTTAGTATATGTGCGTAGTAATATGTTGTACACTAAAATTTTTCCTACATGCTTCCATACTTCTACTTCCATATTTTTTTTTAATTATGTTGATTTTTTTCATCTTTGGTTGAACGAGTTTCTTTCAGGCTCACGAGGTTAGCTGCTTTATATTTTTTATTTTTTCATTTGTTGATATGAAGCAATGGTATTATGATAATATCTCAAGCTTTACGTTTTAATTTTTATTCATAGTTGATATGATGGTATTATAACCGCATTTGGTTCTTTCTGCATATATAAAAAAAGTACTGTAACGAAGTTTTAATTCAACAGACAAATATCGATATTATTAGATTGAATCTTTTGTTGAGTTCGAACTTGGAACTTTATACATCTTATTCCAGATTTGAACATGTGTAACAGTTTTTGGGAGTATTTATCATCATTCCTACAAATAAAATAAATAAGTATTTAATTTGTACATTTTGTGTATGAATTTTCTTAAATTGTCATAATGTATATGAATGTATTTAATTTTAATTTTGTTGGGTTTTGAAAAACAATAAAAGCAATTTAAAATAAGATTTATATTCAGGGACAATTTTTTTCCCTTGCATAAAAATAGGTAAATTTTTTCTCAATCATTTTAATGACATTTACTTTTAAATTCTTTTACTTTTTAATTAGGGGTGATAATAGGTCAGACCGACAAGGGCCTACGGCCTAGCCTACGTCAAACTCAGGTCAGACCAAATTTTTCTTTTAAAGAAACAACCTATTAGGGTCATATTATTTACTTTAACTAGATGTATACCGCGTGTTGCGCGGGTTTTTCCATGAGATTAATTTAATTTTTTTAAGATTTTTTGGAGTTAAAAATGATAATTTTGAGTAAAAAAATTATATTTTAAATAAATATGCCGTAAAATATCAACATGTTAGATGTTGAGTTCGGAAATATATAAAATTATTTTGATATCACACAACTAAGATTTAGTGAAATGTTTAATTATATATTAATGTATTATACTAAGAGAACAAAAAGTTGAAAATTATGAAAATTGTTTACAAAGATATGACAATTGATGTTCGAAATCGTTTCAAGTTTAACAAACTTTTGTTATGACAATGGAATATATTTAATAATCATCATTAAAGTGTATATTTGTATAAATTACATAAATCTTATTTCCATTGTTATATATTTAATAAAATTATATAAGCTTAAAGTTTCAGTTCATTATAATAAAATATACACAATAAAATTGAAATAAAAACTAACACTTATAAAAATAAATTAGTAGAGTTATTTTAGTGTCATGGATTTGCTTAAATTTATTTTGTTGTCAATTAGCTCACTAACCAAACTAAGTTTAACATAGTAAAGAATTTAAATATAGAATTTTTTTCCATCTTGTAGTACCCTCTAGCAATATCAATGCCTAATGACAATCATTTGAATCAACCATTTTTCCACGACAACTGATCGATACAATATGTAGACTTATCAAACATAAAATGTAGACTTATCAAACATGAAATGCAGAAGCACAACCAAATTATAGAACAAAACCACAAAAATTAATTAATAAAAAAATGAGATATAACGTTACCATGGTAGCTACTCAATATTGTTGGTCTTTTTTTTATAATTGAAGAGAACTCCAATTTTACTTCTTCAATGCAAGAAATATAAACTGGAAAGTCTCAATAGAGACTTGAAATTGAAAATCACAAATCTAAACTGACAAATTTGATTCGTGCAAGAAATTACAAAGAATTTTAAATGCAATTCTAAATTGTAACTTTGATTTTATATAAGATTGATGTAATACTATGTACGACGACAATGCAAATTGTGGCCATTGCAATATGGTAAAAATTGATGAGTTGCCAAATAAGATGAATACAATACTTTAATTTATAATAAACAATAATTCAGATACCAAATAAGATGAATGAATTGATTATTTAAAATTTATGTTACAATTTGATTGAGAAATTAAAGGGAGCACATTGATGATAATAGATTACCGTTAGCAAATTTATGAAGAAAGACTGAGAGACTTAAAAGTTAATTAGTAGATATATTTAAGTTTAGAAGACAAAGAAGTTTAGTGAGACCCAAAATATTTTGTTTTTACAAAACAAAGAAGTTTAGAATTAGAAAAGTGAAAGCAATAGTCACATGCATTGATAGATTAAGTAACCGAAAATAATAAAAATGAATTGCATTTAAGAATATGACTGATAAGGTATTACAATAAAGGAATAAAAAATAGAATTTAGAAAGGATGAATGATTATAGAGTGACACATCATATTTTTTATGATGTGGAACAAATTTGATTAGGTAACACATAAATAGATGATGTGTCAATGGAGAAAAGATTGAAGGTTATTCTAATATAGGTTTAAGATGCCTTTTTATTATGTCTTAGTTTTAAATTCTAGTTTTATTTTAGATTTTTGTTGTTTATCTAAATTAAATTATTCTATTGTTTTATTTACATGTTTGGGATGACCTTTGCATACCTTAATCAATCAATTGACTAGTGATCAACTGCAATAAATTGGTAGATCTATAGGATAATTGAGATTATGATTCTTGTATGATGAAACATATACACTAATCTTTCAATCACTCAACCTCTTGGTTCTTTATGCTTTCTCTTAATTATATTTGTTGGTATGATCAATCAAAGAATTAATTTAGGCAAAAGAGTATTACATTGAATGACAAATCTTTGTTAATAGTTTTAAAGAAGAATTGGTAATTGAGAAAATAAATAAGAATTCATATAAAACTAGGACTTGATGAATTGATATTACAAGTGAAACCAAGACCCTAGGTTTCCTTTCCATTAATTCAAAGTTGTATTGTTATTTACTTTTGTTATAATTTTTATGGTATCGTTACGTTTTCGTTATCGTGAACCAACAATAATTTTCATTAGTCTAAATAATATAAAATATTGATTAAGTTAGTACTTGTTAAATTAATCTATGTGGATACGACAATCTTATATACTACTATTTGGCAAACTCGTACACTTACGGAATTTTGTGCAAAAATTATCATCCATTTGAAATACATATATTCTATTAAATCTTTGTCTCTTTAGAATTGACAAGTGGAAGAATTTAGTATTAAGATCTCCTTATTGGATCTATTTGCGTATAGATTATTGGAACCAATAGCTTTCCTTGGCCCTAACTAAGGAGTTATGCTCCTTCTAGAGCTCATGTCTTATCTCAATTAGGTGTTGGTTTGTACCACTTGCAAGAGCTTCGGTAATACCTCCCAATCTTTTAAAAACACATTTTTTACGTACAAAGATCATGACGATTCCAAAATTGCAAAGTAGATGTTAGATTTATGATATTAGAGGACTAATCACTAGAGTTAATCCAATGATATATAACCTGTTTATCAAAGTTTGGATGTTCAAGCCATGTACCAAAAATTTCAAAGTAGTCCCGTTTTGGTGAAAGTTGACCATGACACAACTGAAGCCAAAGGACAAGTTAGGGAAGAGTTTCCGCCACAAGTTATTACTTTGAGTTTATTCATTACAAACACTCTCCAAAAAGATAATTTTTATTGAGATAAAAATATTAAGTCATACAATAAATATTTTCAAAGTAATATACAATTTGCGGTCATTTTTTTCTTATTAGTGCTCATGTACATATTCTATTTCTTCAACGAATGAAAAATCATAGCATAGTTTCATTTGCAAAACAAAAGTAATCAAAATCAAGTAGTCATATCTTATTATTTCTAACATGATTGTGTGTTTGTCCTAATGTTTCAGTCAAATAAATAATTTCAGTTC
>NC_021165.2:49096993-49105902 GCF_000331145.2 Cicer arietinum
CCTCTATCAACAATATTATCCTTATTTTTTGCAAAAATTCAAAAAATTCATCAAAAATTTCAAACAAAACTCATAAAACTAATTATCATCCTCAATATAATGCAATTTCATCAAATTCATAACTTAAATCTTTAAATAGACTCATTTTTTTATCTCCAACAACATCAAATAAAAAATGACAAATATGAGTTTATTTGAAGATTTGAGTTATGAATTTGATTAAATTTGTTTTATATTACAAAATATAATTAATTTTATGGGTTTTGTTTGAAAATTTTGATGAATTTTTGAATTTTTGTAAAACAAAAGGATAACACTGTTAAACATTTTAAAACATAAAAGATCAAAATGTCACTTAAAATTAAAATAAATGACCAAATCGGAAAAAAAAAGATAAAGGACTAAAATGTTAACTGAAATTAAGTTAAGGGATCACAACTGATATTTAGCCTAAAATATAATTTTAACTATTCCATCTATTTGCTACAACTTTTTTTGAATAGTGAAACTTTAAAAAATAATTAAAATAAAAATTTATTTTGAGAAACTCGTCATAAAAATCATATTTAAAAGATATCTTTTTAAAATAATTGTGATTTTTATCATATTAAAATCATTAATAATGGATATCTGAGTTATTGAATATTAAATTATTTTTTTAATTGATAAAAAATGAGAATAAAATAACTTAAGTTATTTTTCAGTAAGTTCTTGTAATAATCATATTTAAAAATATAAAATAAAAATGATTTTTTAAAAATCTTAAACTAACTTCTGATGAAGAAATAGCTTTTCAAAGCTTAGTATGAATGACACACTACACATAGAATACAAGAAATAATAGTACATTCAATTAATAAAATAATAATAATAATAATGATCAAGATCAAGAGAAAAATAAAAATAATAATAATTGTCATATAAAAATCTATGTCTATGATGTTTTTTGTCAAAAAAATAAACTACAATAAAGGAATATTTAAAACAAATCAAAATACATCCAAACAATCTTTCATATTTTTCAATTATACTTTATTTAAAAAAAAAATCACTCATATTTTATTAAAAACTTTTCAAATTATACATTTATATCCCACAAATATCACTTTCAAAACTTTAAAAATAATTACATTAACAAAAATTTAAAAATCATACCCGCTTAACCCACCGGTTATATTCTAATAGTAATAATAATAACAATTATCTAAAAAAACGGTATATAAGGTTTCTTTTTGATCCAAGAAGCGGTCAATCAATACGTGTCTATTCTTACATAACTATAGGAGTTAGTTTCCGGAAATAGGGAGTTCTAATTAATTAATTAATTAATTTTAATTACATTAATATTGTGTCTCAAATCTAACAAGAGGACTAAAACACAGCAAAAAGGTATCCACTGAGATGACACCTCAAATTACTGATCTTGCTCAATGTTATGATCTATACAACCACCAACATTTTTTAATTTTATGCACAATTTGATTACTAGAGTTGTTCATTGATCTTGGTATTCTCATACACGTTTTCCTCTTTCTATGGTTCATTTATTTATCGTTTTTCTTTTCTGGAATATCTGTTTCATTTTTCTATTGAATGCATGTGTTTCATACTGCAGCCTAATTGTGTTTATATATATATACACTTCGTTCTCCTGAATGCAATGAAGAACCTATATTAACACATCAATATCGATAATAGTTATAGAAGTAATTTTAATGCAATTGCATGTATTGCGGTTTTAAATTATGGTCTGCAACTGCAATATTGTAAATTTTGAAGTCACGGCAACGACATTTCAACCAAAATTTATACCATAATGATCATATTCTTTTCATTTAGTTTGTCATATAAAAGTTTGTAGCGTAACTACAACCACAATTGAAAACCATGTGTGTTGGTGTCATCAACACGTGTTAGACACACCTTCAATAACGTGTCAATGCTACAATGTCTAAAAATATGCCATTAAATAGATCTCAATTACCTCAAGAGATTAGTTTTGAATATTAATATGGTATTGTTTCAAACTAGATGGCACACATTATCATCAAATTTGCTGGTGTCTTGCATAACAGGATGAATGATATATTAATGTAACAACTTGGACTGCACACCACAACAAATAAAGAGAAATGGCAGACTTGGAAAACATGCTTCTTGAGGCAGCCGGTAGGAAGAATTCCCCGGTGAGAAAGCGAAACAAGGTTCGAAACTCGAGAACGAAACATGAGGGTGCATCATTCTCAGATGGTGGAAGTGATGATTCCAAAGAGGAAGACTCTGATAAAGTTACTTGTAATGCAAGCAAAAGGCCAACAACATGTGCATCTAATGTTCCATTGAAGAAGAGGTTGGAATTAGAAGTAAGCAAAAGAGGTAATAATAATAATAATGAGAATGGAAACAAAGGAAAAGGAAGTGATCAATTGAAAGATGAAAGAGAAGATGATGATAGCAGTGAAGAATTTGATCTTGGTAATGATCTTTACAAGAATGAAGGTGATAAACAAAGGCTTGCAAAGATGACAGAACTTGAAAGAGAAATGATTTTATCAGATAGAGCAACCAAGAAAAGTGACAAAGAGATAAAAGATAAATTCAGAATGAAAAGGGAAAATGCAATTGGAAAACCAAAAGCTTCTTCTAATTCTAATCATTCATCACCTCTTCCTTCGTCTACCAAGATTCGTTCATCGGCTAGACATGCCGAGAAAACAGCTGCGAAAGGCGATGTTTTAAGCGAATTGCGAGCGAAAAGGATGAAGCAACAAACACTAGACAACAACAATGGAAAATCAGAAATAGGGTCAAGTAGTAGTAGTAGCAAAGGAGCAATGAAGAAGAAGCAGAAGATGACAGAAACTAAGTTAGAAATTATTAGTCCAAGTAGCTCTAGTCAAAGTGAGAGTACTGTCAGGTCTGAAAGTGAAAGAGAATCTTCTGACGACGACGGCGAATTGGTTGACAGTGATGATGATAAGAACATGGATGAATTAGATAAACCAACATTTGAGGATATAAAGGAAATTACCATTAGAAGATCAAGGCTTGTAAAATGGCTGAATGAACCATTTTTTGAGGAACTAATGGTTGGTTGTTTTGTTAGAATTGGTATAGGAAAATCAGAAAAAGGACCTATTTATAGACTTTGCATGGTTCAAAGAGTTGATTGTGGTGACCCTAAGAAACACTATAAGGTAGAAAATAGAGTCACACATAAGTATCTAATTTGTGTATGGGGAAGTGAAAATTCTGCTGCTAAATTTCAAGTAGCTGTGGCTTCAGATTCTTCACCATTAGAGAAAGAGTTCAAACAATGGTTAAGAGAAGTTGAGAGAACATGCAGCCATATGCCTAGTAAGCAAAATGTGTTGGAAAAGAAGGAAGCAATAAGAAGAACAAACACATATGTTTACTCAGCAGCCACAGTGAAACAAATGTTGGAGGAGAAAAAAAGTGCACCATCTAGGCCGTTGAATGTTGCGGTCGAAAAGGATCGTTTGAAGAACGAGATGGAAATAGCGAAAAGCAAAAATGACGAGGCGTGGATTGATAGGATAAACGCAAAGTTGGAAGATTTGGAAGCGTCGCGTCGAGCTCGAGAGACCGATGTTAAGGCTATTAGGCTTACTGAAATGAACCGAAAGAATCGCGTTGAGAATTTTAAAAGCTTGTCTGAGTATAGACAGATGAATGCAAATTTGAAAGAAGGAGAGGAAGGGTATGATCCCTTTTCTAGGAGGTGGACAAGGTCAAGAAATTACTACAATGAAAATCAAGGAAAAGAGATTAAAGGAGAAAAAGATGAAAATGATAAGGGGAAAGAAAAAATTGTTGGTGTTGAGGAAACAAAAGAATCACTGGAAGCTGCTGCTAATGCAGGGAAGTTAATTGATACTATTGCTCCTGTGGATTGTGGAACAGAATCAAATATGTTGCATGATTTTGAATTGTCAATTTCATTGGTTGAACTTAAGAGTTTTGGTGGAAAACAAGAACTAAGAAGAAATGTGTTTTTTGATAGGAAACAAAAAATAGAAGCAACAGTTGGTTATCAAGTTCCTGAAAATGATGGGAGAAAACATGCTCTTACATTAACCATTAGTGACTACAAGAGAAGAAGAGGGCTTCTTTGAATCATAAGTTTTATGCTAATCCAACCAATTATTAGTGGTGATTTTAATTTCATTTATTTTCTTGACATAACTAGATTGCTTGAAAGAGAAGGAAAGATACCTTTCCTTTGGTTATTCAAACAAGGCATGTTTGTAAAATTTTCATGCTTTACCTCTTCTATGCTTCTTAATGTGTTTTTAGGGGAAAATGTGGTTTCTTTAGGTGTTGTCTTCTAGTTGAAGAAAATGTTCTTTAGCTGAAAATTGTGAGTGGTTCAAGTATTGAAAACAGACACGGATCCAGAAATTAAGAAAACAGAGAGCCAGATTCTTGTTTTATAACTTTTATTGCGGGCCTTTCTTCCAATCATACATTTTCTATCTAAAAAGTTCAAGCCAAATACATTATTTAAGGGATCCAAATTCACTGTAATTAGGACCAATATAATCGGTTTTTTTATACTTTATTTTAATATTAAATAGTTATTAAACCACATAATCTAAAATTAAAACTAAAACAAATAAAGGACTAATTTATATTATTGCACTATTATTTATTTTTATTATATTAAATTAAAATAAAACAAATAAATCAACAAAACTGGCTTGTGTTTCCTTTTCCATTTCTATTATTCCTTAATATCTTAAGCAATAATAAGAGGAAACATCTAGATGGAATTGAGTTGTCCAAAATGATATCTAATTTCATCATAACAGAAATCGTAGCCATGCTTCATAACTTCCTAAGTCTCAATTTTTATCGAACAAGTTATCAAACATTAAATTAGTTGCCAAACTTTAATTTATTACAACAATAAGCAATTGATAAAGGGGGAGGGGCCAAGGCTTATAGTAGATGAAAATGCTTGAACATTGTAGATATTTAGTTAATGAGTTTCGTTGAAAAGACTTGTACTTGTATATTGAAATTTAATTATATTGTCCAATTTTTAGACTTTTATAGCATTGTAATTTTAGATAAATAACGCGGGGTGTTATGTTCAAATTAGAAAAAGGTTATAGATAGAATATAGGATCAAGTTCTAAATCATGCTTAAGAGAAATGTTTGACTTATCAAAGTGAGTTCCTTTCCGTTCGATTTTTATTTTTGCATGCAAAATTGTTGGGTGATGTGGGTTTATGGGAATTGATTGACTACTATAAAATGTGGTTTTCAAAAACCTTGTTAGTGTGAGAAAATGTTTTTGGATGCACCATAAAAGAATGAATGACTTGTTATGTTCTTCATTGTTTGAGTTAAATGTGTTTAAATTGATGAATGTATGTGTGTTTGATTTTCTGATGTTTGATGGTTTTGAGTTACGTTGGTTAATAATGGATGTTTGAGTGCTCGAGCGTAACATCATAAGGAAATTCTTAAATTTATAGAATTTGCTAAGCGAAAATAATTTCGCCAAACAAATTCAGCCTTTGGACCAACATGGTTGCTTCAAACTTAAATTTGCCAAGCGAATTCGACATATTTTTGAAAAATTAACCCCTATTTTGGATTTGTTGAACAAATATTGTAAAACCCGTGTCTCACGATATATTTTTTGAAAGGGCTATTTCATGAATACGTAATTTTATTATGCGTGAATTATTAAATTTTTGGTTTGTGTGTGTATTATAATTTAATCAAGTTGAAATTATTTTCATAAATAAAATAATTTTTATGTCTCAATAAAATTTACATTGAAATGGGAAACAAATTTTTTTATGTTTTAGAAGATCGGGAATGTTTTACCGATTGTCAAGTTTTGAAATGCATTCTACTTTCCATAAAACATAAAGTTTAACTTCTAGAGATGGTATGTGTATATTTGGGATTGAGTTTTATTTTTTGGAGTTAAAAATATTAAATGAGAGAAGTTTAAACGTGTTACTTGTTTTTGGCTCTTATAAAACTATTAGAATTTTTTATAGTATTTTAATTTAGAACTAAATCAATTTTTGTGCAAACATTTTTAAGATTATGTTTTCTTCCCGTATTTAATGTGGTTAATGTATACTAAAGTTTTTATAAAAAAAAATTCAAAAGTACAATTTTATTGACGTTGGTGAATCGGCTAAAATTTAACCTTTATTTAAATTTTCAACTACTTTCGAATGTTACAAAAATTTAAAAATGAATTTTATATCCCACATGTAACTAAAATCAAATATCTTTTTCGGAAGTTCGATTAAAATATTTCATTGGATAATATTTTCATGATATAGAAAAGAAAAACTGATTTTAGCGTCGACTAAAAGTCGACACTAATAGATAAAAACCGACGTTGACGTTGATTTAGCGTTGGTGTTGGACTTAGGTTAAAATAGTCGAAACTAATACATAGCGTCAACTAAATGCTATCCGACGCTATGTTAGCGTTGGTCCGACATATTCTAAGCCAACGCTACCAATAAAATAGAACATCCAACACTACTTTATATGAGTTGACAAGTATTTTGAAAAACTTCTATTGCGTTGGATGACCGTCGCTAAAGTCAATTACTTGTAGTCAACAAAATAATTAGCGTCGGCTTCACCGACACTACGGTCAACTATAAAAGTGAACAATTACATGAAAGTCAACTTTATTTATAAAATAGCGTCGGTCTAGCCGACACTACAGTCAACAATGAAAAGTCAGCAACAAACACTTGAAAACCATTGCTGCTTGGCGTACCAATATATCTGAAAGTCATTGGCAAGGATACCAACCATATATTTTTTTCCACCAACATAATTAGAAGAGTTATATGCCAAGCAAACACCAATACCAAGAATAAACACAAGATAAACTAGGACACCAACTTCGAAGAAACATATTGATATAACATTATAGAGATGTAAAAAGATAAGACTCACTAGTCAATGTTGGAGTCAAACAATGTCTAAAACATTGTAGCAAACAAAACTATGAAAGATCAAAAGATACATCAAGAAGAGCAGAGGCTTTCTGATCTCCCAGCACAAACATAACTTGAATTAAGCCTTTGAGGATAAAAATTGTCTTTCTATGAGGAGCATGAGAGTTTACAAGTAGATGCTTCATTTGGAAATGAAATAAAGAACTTGTGGAATTACGGGTATAATACCTTTAGAGCAGTTTGTTTCTTAACAATTTCATTTGACTTGAACATCGCAGCTGATACACTGATTGTGACAAAGAAACCTGCAAGTTCCATACACAAATATTGCAAAGTTAAGTGAGAAGTGATAAAGAACAAAGAATGCTTTTGGTGGAATAACATTGGGTTGGAGTGATAAACAAACATGCCAACATTGAAAGTGAAAAAGGCTTGGGAACAAAATCAAAGGACTACCAAACCTTATCATAGTAGTTTCTTGCATAATTTAAAGCAGAGTGTTTGATGTTACATTTTGAAAAGCTTACCCACACTCCAAAGGAGAAACATTAGAGGGTAGTGAATCACCATTTTTAGATAGAACAATTAACTAGAGTGATTTAATTAATATATCATGTTAAATTTTAGATTAACTTTGATTCACTTCACTTGCTATTCAATCTTTCATTGCCTAATCAAAATTTTAGCATCGGAGTCGGGGACTGACGCTAAAATTAGCCGCTAAAAATAGCCGCTAAAATGAGTTTTTCTAGTAGTGCAACAAATATTTTGCGAATTATAAAATTGCTGTTAGATTTATTTATTTATGAGCTGAGATGGGTGGGGAAAAGAGTGAATTTTTGTGTGCTTAGATTTATTAGTGAACCAATTAATGTGAACAAATATTTTCCCTCTTTTCTTTGTTAAAACCGTGAGCAAGCATGCGTGGGGAGAAGAGTGAATTATTTTTGAGTTCTTTAACAATCCATTGATCTTTTTCTCTTGTAAATGTTGTGAAAAGTGAAAAAATTGCAAAACTCCTCTTTTCTCTCTTCCAAATCCGTGTGAGGGTATGTGTGGTGTAGATGATGTTTTGTTATTTGGTTTCTTTGCTTTACTTTGGTTTTAAATTGGTGTTCTATGATAGTGTAACGTGAGTTGCTTGAAAAACAAAAAAATGCCTCTTTTGAATGTGACACCAAAACGTATGCATTGTAATGATATATCTCAAAGAAAATATGGATTTGTGACATTTTGCAAAACAAAATTATTTGTTAGAATGTTGTTTTTCTTTCACTAATATAATAGATCCATGTATTGTAGTAATATATCTTAAATAATTTTTTATTTATTTAGAACACTTTGATGTTTTATTAAAAAAAAAAAGGAGTTGTTTTAGAATGGTGTTTTCTTTTCTTAAAGTGTTAGATTCTTGACTTGTTATAATAGACCTTTTAGTGAATAAAGTGGAAAAAATCCTAGAAAAGTTTTAGAAAGTGATAAAGCCTAAAATGCTTATGTACTTAGCTCCTCGAGTCTCGAAAAAGAATCGAGATCATTGACAACGAATTAGTGGTGGAGAGAGCACTGAAATATTTATGTTATCTATGTAAAAAGTTTAGAGAAAAAGAAATGGAAACAAAGAGTGTACGGTCATTTTCATTTGAAAAAGTATGAAAACAAAGTAAGGGGTGTTTGAAATTGAGTTGTTATATTTTAACTTATTAACAAAATATAGAGTTTTATGATGGTAAGAATTTTGAAGAAAATCAAGAATTGAAAAAAATGTTCTATTTTGAGAATCAAACATAAAATTTTATAATTGAAATTTTTGTGAACCTATTTGAGAAACATTGTTAAATCATTGAAGTGTCAAATATATATATATATATATATATATATATATATATATATATATATATATATATATTTTTTTTTTTTTATAGTGGAGAAAAAAA
>NC_021165.2:49106339-49116264 GCF_000331145.2 Cicer arietinum
TATATATATATATATATATTTTTTTTTTTTTATAGTAGTGGATAAAACTTTTGAGTTTTGGTTTGGAAAAATGATTTTGGAGAATAGAGTTGTGAAGGTTTCTTTATGTTGAATTATGAAAAAATGTTTTAGTATTTAAAAGTTTAGAGTTTGGAGAATAGAGTTGTGAAGGTTTCTTTATGTTGAATTATGAAAAAATGTTTTAGTATTTAAAAGTTTAGAGTTTGGAGAATAGAGTTGTGAAGGTTTCTTTATGTTGAATTATGAAAAAATGTTTTAGTATTTAAAAGTTTAGAGTTTGGAGAATAGAGTTGTGAAGGTTTCTTTATGTTGAATTATGAAAAAATGTTTTAGTATTTAAAAGTTTAGAGTTGTGATTAAATTAATGTTTTGAAGATCCTTATGTTATGTTATGTCGTTAATAATAAATTGTAAGTGTGTATTCTGAAGAAAAAAAAAAGTAGATTTTTGAAAAATATTATTTCAATAGAGAGGTCATGCCAAAAACTTTGTAACCAATTTTAAGACGTTATTTATTTATTATAACCTTGCGACCTAAAAATGGTTTGGAAGTAATCGAAGTTGGTTTCGAACAATAAAGTTCGTTCTTGTTGTCTTTAAGGGTTTTATAAAATCAAGTATTAAAATTTTAGGACTATAAAATCAAGTATTAAAATTTTAGGACTTTGAAACTTGAAGTGTTATATTATAGTAGAAAAAAAACATAGAATAAATTTGATATTTGAGACTTGGTTTAAAAAGTTTGTGGTTTGATGCTTTAAACTGGCTTAAAATTTCATTGAGTAAATTTAGACTAATAAAAAAAACAGTCCTTGTTTTTCAAAATGTTATAAAAAAGAAGAATTAGAACTTTGAAAATTGAGTAAATTTCAAGAAAATTGTTACGTTGGAAAGTGACCACGTTTATTTTAAATATACTATGAATTGAGTTTTGATCGAAATTGGTAAATCTTGTGCATTTGATCGTTTTCGATTGATTTTTTTGTCAAATTGTTTTGGTGAGTAAAGTATATTCTAAGGAGATTAGTTTTGTGGGCCAAATAATGAGGTAGTTAAAGTCTCATAGACTTCATTTGACTAAGTCAAATATTATTGAATTGAAGGTTTTAGTATGAGCGAGATTTTTTATGTGCTTTGTTGAGATAATGATACTTATTGAGAAAGCTATAATCGAAGTAAGTGCTGATTCCAAATTTTTAGTTCGCATATAGAAATCTATTTGGATGACTGATGTTTGAATATGTAATAAATGTAATTGATTTGATTATGTATTCATAACTAATTATATGTGTTTACTATATGTTATGAATTTCTTATGATAATATGTCATGAGTGTGCTCTATGAAAAAAATGTTGAGGAATTATTAATTTTGAGGCAAACCAGAAGAACTTGAAAAATCAAAGGATACAAGCAAATAAGAAGAATATAACAAATCTTCAAAGGATGAATGTGATCAAGTCAGAAATAGTCAAGATAAGTCAAAAGAAAGATCTTGATGGAAGTACAAGTCATCTCATCATGAAACTATAATCATTGGAAGTGCAAGTGATCATTTGAGGACTAGATCATCACTAAAAGATACCACTTTGTTTGGCTTACTCTCATCAATTGAGTCTACCTCTGATGATGAAGCATCAACAGATGATGAATGGATTTTTTCAATGCAAGAAGAGTTAAATGAATTCAAGAGGAATGATTTTTGGGATCTAGTACCTAGACCAAAGAAGAAAATTATTGGAACCATGTGGGTTTTTAGAAACAAGCTAAATGAAAAAGGTGAAGTGGCCAGAAACAAAATAAGACTTGTTGCACAAGGTTACAATCAGCAATAGAACATTGACTACACTAAGACATTTGTTCAAGTGGCCAAGTTAGAAGCTATTTGTATCCTAACTTATTTTGCTGCAAATAATGTTTTTTGAAATAGATGTTAAAAGTGATTTTCGAAATGGTTATATAAGTGAAGATATCTATGTTAAACAACCCCCAATTTTTGAAAGTTCTAAATTTTTAAATCATGTTTTTAAACTTAGGAAATCTCTGTATGTTCTAAAATAAGCACCTAGGACATGGTATGATAGACTTAGTAACTTCTTGCTTAAAAGATGAATCAGGCAAAAAAGTTTACCAGAAAACCTATAGGGGAATGATAGGATCCCTATTTTACCTTACTGCTTCCAAACCTAACATCATATTTAGTGTATATGTATGTGCAAGATTTCAATATGACCTTTGTGAATCACATTTAACTTATGTTAAAAGAATATTTAGATACCTAAAATGCACTACCAACATTACCTTGTTCCACAAGAAATATTCTAAGTAAAAACTAAGTAGATATTGTGATTCTAATTATGTTGGAGATAAACTTGAGAGAAAAAACACAAGTTAAAACTGCACATTTCTAAGTGACAACTTAATCTCTTGGTCAATTAAGAGACAAAGCACAGTTGTCATGTCAACAACAGTAGCTGAGTACATTTCAACAGCTGGTTGTAGCTCAAAACTACTACGGATGAAACAACAACTAGAAGACTGCAAAATCCTAGAAACCAATATTCTCATTTATTGTGATAACACTTCTGCTATTTGTCTAGCCAAAAACTCTATACTTGATTCTAGAGCTAAATACAAAACCAACTTCAATAACATGTTGTTTTTTCCCCCCTTTTTATTTGTCTCTTGTTATACCTTTTTCCACTGTTGTAAATTGGATACCCTATAATTTTTTGTTTTCCATTAGCAAAACATTTGGTGAATGATAAAAAATAAAAATGAATTGACGTGCCATTATAGGCGGCGAATAGCACCAAATTGTGTCGTTGTTATGTAAAATGCGCCAAATAGTGCTTGATTATATGTTTATCTTTCTTTATTTTTCTCTTTTGTGTGTGTGTGTAAAATTTTTGTATTTATATATGAGTATATATGATTATGCTAAGATTTGAAGCATTGAATATGTAAGACCCATAGTTTTAAATTCTAATTTATGTATTTGGTGTATTTTGGTATTGAACTTTGAGGCTTTTTAGCCAAGTTATTGATATTTTGTGAGTTTAATGCCCAAAAATATCTTTTGATGCCCCGATTAAAATTATTCATCGAAGAATAATTTATTTAGGTTACGAAGAATTTAATTCTGGGCAGTTTTGTTAAAAATATCTCGGGTTGCTGAAAGTTGTATCTATCAATTGAGTTGCGACGAGAGTAGATATTTTTATCAAATGGTTTGAGAGGTTATGGGTGAAATAGTAATTTTGATAAATATCTAGATATTTTTAGATATTTGTTAAGTTATATATATATATATATATATTTGGAGGGAAAAATGAAGGAAAAGGAAAAATAAAGGAAAAAGAAAAGGAAAAGAAAGGAAAAACAGAAACATAGAAGCTTCCTCCCTACTCGCGAGTTCATCTCCCTCGTTCTTCTTTCTTTTCTTCTTTTGCATTCTTTGCTTTCTTTTGCTTCAAGAAAAGGAACCCAAGGCTTGGTGGGTGAGAAGACAAAGATTACCCAGCTTCATTCTTCTCCATTGATTCAAAAACGGAGAAAAACGATGTTGGTGTTTTCAAAACCGTCAAACACAAACCTCCACGTTTCTTCTAGATCTAAGCTTCGTTTCGCAAAGAGATAGAAGGGAAAGTTACTCATCTCCATGTTGCGGTGCTAGTGAGCCATCTTGGAAGCGACGATTTGAACGAAGATTTTACCGGAATTAATTACGGTACCGTAATTGCGTGTTAGAGCTATCGTTAAGGTAATAGCTCCTTCCAAAATTTTAGTTTGCATTTAGGGACTTATTTGTGGTTGGGTGAAAAATAAATGTGTTGAGTTTGAAGTGTAGATTTGGGGAAAATGAATTAAATGCTTTTATGGGTGAAATTTTGGAGTTCGGTTTTGGACATATTGATGAGTGTTTTGTGGAAAAAGAATTTCATTCATGTATGTGTGTTGTTGAGAAAATGAAATTTGATGTGTTTGAGGTGTGTTTTGTGAAAATTAGTTTGACATGAGTTATGTTTGAATTTTGTGGAAATTTGTGGTGATTGATGATTAAACTTGGTGTGGAGTTTGTGGATTTTGAATTGATCAGGTTTAATGTAAATTGTGGATTAAATTTGATGTGTGGGGTGGAAAAATAAATGTTTGAGTACGCTCTGTGTGGACTTTGAAAATCATTAGTGTTAAATGAGTATTAAAAATGGGGAATCTTTTAATATATGCATTTACTTAATGATTGTTGTGGATATAGTCAGAGTATGCTCATGCATTTCATAGTACATGGTGACCGCGATGGGGCCATGGTGATAGTGGTGACCGTGATGGGCCACGAGATGATGCCATATGATTAGTTGGCTCATCTTATCCTTGCGGGGATTATCGCGTCGTGCTGATCTGTGAGAGATTGCACTCTAGTTGTGCTGATCTGTGAGCGATTGCACTCTAGAAAATAGTGTAAGGCATGTGATAGGCGACACTTTAGTAAATCTTGCGGGCCTGTGATGGGTGGCACCTTGGTAATTAGTACAAGGCTTGTGATAGGCGGTGCAATTATGATTTACGCCCCTTCGAGGAGGGTTTTGGTTTGGAATTTCGGAATTCATGCATTTTGGCATATACACATTGCATTAGGGTGCTTGACACACGAGTCATGTTTGATTCAAGATTATGATTGAGTGTTTGAACTCAAGTTGTCATGGTGATTGTGCTATAATTGCTAAGTCTGAATGTTTTGGATTTGTGTGTAAGTGTGATTGATGGAAAAACCTTTTCGAAACTCAAGTTGTCATGGTGATTGTGCTATAATTGTTAAGTGTGATTGTTTGGATTTGTGTGTAAGTGTTGATTCATTTCGAAACCCTTTTAAAAGCTGAATTTTGCGGTTTTCCGATGTGTATTCGAATACAGAAGGCTGTATTCGAATACAAACATCCTGTTTTTGCTACTGACTTATGTGTAGTCAAATACCGAAGGATGTATTCGAATACAAACATGCTGTTTTTGCTGCTGACTTATGAAACATCCTTGTATTCGAATACAGAGATGCTGTATTCGAATACAACAGTGCAACTTTGTTTAAAACTTCATTTTTCAACTTTGTTTATGCATGTTTGGTATATGGAAACCCTTTTAAGGCGCATGTTAAGTTGAAAGGTTATTTTGTGCATTTAAAACTAAAATGTTATGTGTTAAATTGTTAATTTCAGTTGGTGACCTTTACAACTATTGTGAAAATTTGGGCTTTGCCCTCAGATGAGAACCATGATCTTCCCACCAATTAGTACCTTGTGGATGGGAATGTAGTTGGACACACCTGACTGGAGCTTTGTCAAGAGGATCTTGCGGGGCGCGTGAAGATCACCCGGGATGTATAGTTTTTGTAGAATGGTTAGATTAGGTTGACGTATAGGGACTAGATGTCTTTCTTTTTGGGTTGTGTTTATTTTAATTTCGAAGATTGTACCTATACCAATATTGTCAGCTTGACATTTTATTTTGTTGGGTTCCATGTACCACTTTTTGATGTGACGCGGGGGAGTTAAAATTCTTGGGCCAGTGCTTTTGTACAGGTGTCTGCCGAGAATACCTTAGGGGTATGAGCTATGTCTGATAGGCCTCATAGCCCCGATGTATTTTGATGTTTGAATACTTTGGATTTTTATTTCAAAAACTATTCCGCTGCTTGTAAATATTGTTGACTTTTGTCGTTGTGTTACGACTTACATATTTATCCAAGAGTATTTCTTTCTTTATTCTTTGTTTTTATGAATATGTTTTGAAAAAAAAAAATACACTCGCGATGTTAAAAATCGGAGTGTTACAGAATAATTCAAAAAAAAAAAAAAAAATTATAAAGCTAGTGCATCCTTATTTCAATTTTTTATGGATCAAATTGATACTACTTATATATTAATATTTTTACGTTCTTTGTTCTTTTTCTCTTTTGAATTCAAGTAATTTTCTAATAGTCTGAAATTGTATTTCGAATATGATTGGGTACACAATTTATTTAATTATTCATTAGGATAATATTTTAGAGTATTTATAGATATCTTATTTGATCTGTAAAATTACTTTATTTTTTTGCAGTTCCATCTCTCCTTCATTCTTAGTTTCTCCTTCTTCAAAATACGGATGAATACCACCCAAAGCATAGTTGGATATATGATAGACTTTATGCTCAACTAAGGGGTTGAAACCAACCTTCTGCAAGTGAAGTCAAAGTTCACTTGAATAGGTTTGGGATCCAAAGAAATTATTGGTATTGGACTGAGCATGACGAAGAAGCCCAACATATTGACCTAGAAAACGTTCCTAGTAGAAGTGGACATATGGATAGCGATGATCCATTTACGTTAATGCAACATATGGTTGATGATGCAATTGCATGGGTGATGATGGAAATGAGTAAAAGACTAATGAAGATCCCTCAAATGATGATACTCAAGAATTTTATGATCTGTAACTATTGCAAACAAACCCTTATATGGGGGGGATTATGATACAAAACTTTCAATGTGCGTGAAACTTTGGGCTTGAAAATCAAATTAGAATGTGCCGCATAAGTTTCTTGATTTCATTGCAAGCATGCTTGTAGACATTTTTCCTTTTGAAGGATTCACTACCAATTTTTTTACCATGCCAAAATATTGGTGACCATGCTAACATTGAAGTATGAGAAAATTGATTGTTGTATTAAAGGGTGCATGTTTTACTACAAAGATAATAATGCAGATCTAGAGAGTAGGTTTTTTCATGAACCCCGATATGTTCCTCGTAAGACTGGGATAAGTAACTAAAAGGACATTCTAGTTAAGAGGATGTTCTATATGCCAATTACTCCTAGGTTAAAAAGACTATATACATCAATGAAAACTATTGCCGAAATGAGATAACATCATCATAATAGATCGAGTAAAGCCATTTTACATCATATGTTGATGGTGAAGCTTGGAAGAATTTTGATGCGATGATTCCAAACTTTGCAAATGAACTAAGAAATGTAAGGCTTGGTTTATGTTCAGATGGCTTCATGCCACATATTCAGGTCATCCCCATATTCTTGTCGGCCTGTTGTTGTGACCTTGTATAATATCCGGCCCAAATTATGCACAAATAAACCATTCATGTTTTTGACTTATCTCATACCTTGACCATCTAACCAAAAAGCAAACATTGATGTGTATTTACAACCATTATTAGACGAGCTTCAACAATTTTAGTGTGAAGGGGATTTAACTTATGATATTTCCATTAAACAAAACTTTGCAATGAAGATAACCTTAGTGTAGACAATTAACGATTTTCCTGCTTATGGAATGCTATCTCGATGGAGTACTCAAGATGGATTGGCATGTCTAGTGTGTATAGATGGAAATAAAACTTTTACATTAAAATGCGGTGGCAAAAAATTCATGGTTTAATTGTCACCGTCAGCTCTTACCTCATTATCATGCCTTTATAAGAAGTATAAGGTTAGTTTTATAGTTTTCCACTTGTGATAGATAATGCAGTTTGTGAATTGTTTGGATATTGAGTTAGTCACAATTGGACTAGACGGAGTATTTTAGGATCTTTGATACTAGAAAGATAATTTATTAAGGCACAATCTAGATGTCATGCACATAGAAAAGGCAATGAAAAATCAAGAATGGACTTGGCCATTATTTGCCAACATCTTGGAATTGGTTCCACATAACAATGAAAAAATTGAAGGTGCAAATATGAGAAGAGAGGGTTGAATTGTGTTTGACAAAGTTGATAACTTTTTGCTAATTTGATGAAGGCTGATTGGTTTTTATGAATTACTTAGAAAAGAAGGAATCGAGTTCGAAAGCAGCAAACAATGAAAGCATAAATAATTAGACACATATATTAATTCTAGTTCACCACTAACTTGGCTACATCCATTCCCCCTTATTCAGAAGGCTTTAATCCATTAATTCAAATACATTGAATTACAAAGCACATGACCCTCCAAGCAAGTGTTCCCAAACAACCTGAGTACCCCAAATTTTTGAGGAAATAACCACCTTGACCCTACTAGCCATGTTTTCTCCTAACAACCTGACAACCCCAGATTGAAAAAGGAAGTAAACCACTATCATGCTGGATACAAAAGATTGGAACTTTAAGTGTTTGCTTCTAACTAAGCTGATTTCAAAATAACTCTAACACTCTAAGAAAAACACTTATAAAATATTTATGAATTGAACAAGTGTTTCCTCTCTATGAACTTTAAAAATAAAATTGGGATTTTAAGCTTTGATTTTGTAACACCCCGTTTTTCAAAGCGAGGGTATATTTTTTTTATTTTAAAAGTAATTAAAAACAAACAAAGAATTAAATCAGGAAATGTCTTTGGATAAATAATTGAGTCATTATAATTTACAAGCAGCGGAAAGGTTTCTCCAATTATAAATCCAAACCATTTACACAACAACAAATGGTACATGGAACCCATTCAAATAAGATGTCAAACTGACAATATTAGTATAAGTACAGTTTTCCAAACTAAAAATACTACAATCCAAAAAGAAGGACACCTAGTCCCTATACATCATCCTAATCTGATAATCCTACCAAAAAGCTATACACCCTGAGTGATCTCCACGCGCCCCGTGAGATCCTCCTAAAGTAACTGCAGTCAAGCGTTCCCATCTCCATTCCCGTCCGTAAGGTACGAACCGGTAGGACCGTCCTGAGTCTCATCTGAGGGCAAAGCCCAGATTTCCACAATAATTGTAAAGGGTCACCAACCAAAAAAATAACAGTTAACACATAGCAATTAAGTTTTTAAATGCTCAAAATAACTTTTCAACTAAGCATGCACCTTAACAGGATTTTCAATATGCGAAAAGTTCATACAATACTTTGCCAATTAAAAGTGAAAGTAAAATGAAGTTCTCAATCTCCTAATTAACACATAACAAATCAAGACATGGATAAGTTAATGAGTAATCAATCATCTAACTCAAACTGAGGATTTTCACTGAGCCAATCGATTGGGAAATCGATTGGGGTGAAGGTTTTTAATGAAAACAGAATCCTGGGCTGAATCAATCGATTTGGCAATCGATTGAGTGAGTATTGAGCCCCCAGGTTTTAAGCCAATGGATTTCCAGATCGATTTGGTCGAATATCGATGAGTCCCTGAGTTAAGGCCGAATTGATTGGGCAATCGATTTCGTAAATGATTTTCGAAAACTGATTACAAAATCGATTGACTAATCGATTTTGTCCATTTGGCCAAGTCCCTGTTTACCATCCAATTGATTGGGAAATCGATTTCCCTGATCATTTTTCCAAAAATTCGTGAATTAACTCAAGTCATTCCTAATCAAGTCCACAACCTAACACTTAGCAATTCCTACGCGATTACCATGGCAATTGGGATCTCGATAACCATCATACTTACACCCAATAACCAACACATAACACTTAGCACCTTCAACGCGATTACCACGATAAATCAAAATTCAAAACACTCAAACATAGACTCGAATCAAACACGACTCGCGTGCCAAGCACCCTAATGCAATGCGTATATGCCAAAATGCATGGACTCGGAATTCCAAACCAAAACCCTCCTCGAAGGGCCGTAAATCATAATTGTACCGCCTATCGCAGGCCAAAGTACCAATTACCGAGGTGCCACCTATCACGGGTCAGCACGATTTACTAAAATGCGTAAATCATAAACGTACCACCTATCACGGGTCAGTACAGTTTACCGAGGTGTCACCTATCACAGGTCAACACGATTTACTAAAAGAAAAAGCGTGAATCGTAAACGTACCGCCTATCACAGACCAGTACTGTTTACCGAGGTGCCACCTATCACGGGTCAACACGATTTACTAAAAGAAAAAGCGTGAATCATAAACGTACCGCCTATCA
>NC_021165.2:49117204-49121918 GCF_000331145.2 Cicer arietinum
CTCGCAACGTCGCCTCCAAGTTGGTCTCCTAGCACCGTAGCATGGTAGTGAGCAACTTTCCCTTCTAACTCTTCGCGGAATGAAGCTTAGATCTAGAAGAAACGGAGGGGTTTGTGTTTGAATCTCAAATACCGTTTTTCTTCGTTTTCGAATCAAAGAGGAAGAGTGGAGTTGAGAAATCCTTGTTCTAACGCTCACCCAACCTTGGGTTACTATTCTTGAAGAAAAGGAAGCGAAGAAAACGAAAAATGGAGGAGAAGGGAAAAGGGGGGTCACGGTTGATCAGAAGAAGAAGATGGAAAATTTCAGCTTTTCCTTCCTTTCTTTTTCTTTCCTTTGTTTTTCCTTTCTTCCTTTTTCCTTCTTTCCTTTTTATATTCTTTTCTTTTCCTTTTCCTTCCTTCTAGTTTTCCTTTCTGTTTCCCTCCAAAAAAACATATATATATAATAAATATAACTTAACAAATATCTCAAAATATCTAGATATTTGTTAAATTACCATTTCACCCGTAACTCATTAAATTCTCCGTAAAGGATTCACCGAACTTAATTTATTTTATTTATCGACGAATAATTCTAAACGGCGTCAAAATATATTTTTGATCATATAAACTCCAAAATATTTATTAACTTTGGCTAAAAAACCTCCGAGCCCAACATCCAAAATACATAAAGTGTACTTTAAAATTATGGGTCTTACAGATTTCTTCTCACTTTTTCTAATTTTTGATGATCTTCTTCTTTAGCTTTGAGTATCTATTTATAGATAAAATTAGAGCTTCAGTTTAGTTGTGGTTTAATTATGAATTGTATCTTCAATCCAAGCTTGGTCAACAATGATCTTATTCAAAATATTTTTGAACAAGATGTTTTTTTGATAATATGTTCTTTAGCCAATTCTTTATTTTTTAATCTAATAGTAGTAGGTCTTCTAGATTGATTCTATTTGTATTTTGTTCAGATTGAGTTTTTAAATTCTTTAGATTTTTTTTTCCATTATATTTTCTTCAAATTGAGTTTGTAAATTCTTGAAATGGATTATGTTCATATTTTGTTCAAATTGAGTTTGTAAATTCTTCAAATTGATACTGTTCATATTTTGTTCTAGATAAATCTGGATCAAATCTTGCAAATAGTCTGACAACCCCAGACTTTTGAGTAACTAAGCACCTTGACCCTACAATTCAAGTCTTCTCCTAACAATCTGACAAGCCAACATTGAAGAAGTAACTAAACTAGTGTTTCTCTCTTTGAACTCTAAAATGAATTTGGAATTTTGAGCTTGAGTTCTTCTACTCTTTTTTGCTTTTTGATGATCTACTTCTTCAGCCTTGTGTATCTATTTATAGTTAATATTTGGGCTTCAATTTAGTCCTTGTTTAATTCTGAATTGTATCTTGTTCAGATTGAGTTTGTAAATTCTTCAGGTTAATTATGTTCCTATTTTGTTTAGATTGAGTTAGTAGATTTTTCATATTGATTATGTTTGTATTTTGTTTATATTGCGTTTGTAAATTATTCAGATTGATTCTGTTCATATTTTGTTGTAGATAAATCTTGATCAAATCTTATTCAAATCTTCTTTAAATCTTGATCAAATCTTGACCATATCTTCTTTTCAACTTTGTCAAAGATTTTTTTTTTTCGATTATAAATATGAATGAAATATTATTTTTGATTTTCATCAATTATCAATTTAAATGAAATCTTATTTTAGATTTTCTTCAATTATAAATCTGAATCAAATCTTATTTTAGATTTTCTTCAAAAATATGAATATTCTTTCATACTATTTGAAGTAAAATATATTGTTCTTATAAAATACTTTTGTTGTCATCAAAACTCTAAGTATAAAATCAACTTGAGTCCAACATTCTGTACCTATCCAGAAAGGCAAACTGATAAGTTCACTAGTCTGCAGTTATCAAAACAAAACCAATGGGTCGTGTAGAGGTGGAAGAAGTTTATGAAGAAATTCCATATCAAGATGAAGATATGGCACAAGTTGAACAATTTACCAAAATTGAAGAAATGGTTGACTTGCATAAGGAAACACAAAGCGATAAAGAAGTCAATGTAACATTAGTGTCAAATATTCCAGTTGATAATGATAGTGATATGGATGATGAAGATGGGGATGATTTTACAATCGATATTTGAATTTTTAGTAAGTTTAATCATGAGTGAAAAATTATATCTCATTTATTTTCTCTTATTTTGAATTTTGATATTATTTGTGTTAACCAAGCAGTGGATTGTTTGTATAAATTTTCACATTCTGCTTTTTTTTTTGGGTATATATTAGTTTTAGATTCAGATTCTTTAATATTGTAGAGTTGATAATCAATTTGTAGAGTTGATACTTAGTGAGTCGTGATCACTCAAATATTTTTAAATAAGGTTGTTTTTATATATAGTTGATAGTTAGTGAGTCATTATCATCACATTTATGTAACAATACTAAAGAATTAAACCAATGTCTTCTAAAGTTGGCTAGAAATTTGGAACAGACATATCATCATTTATACAACTTGAATTGTGTTTACTATTGTGTGTGCTAATTGTTTTCTTCATATTATTTTTTATAGATGCATCCAAAAGAAAAGATAAGAGCCATGCTTCCTTTGAAGAAAAATCACATGATTTTACCGCATAAGGTAACTCAGGCAGCTCAATAGGTACAAGTAGCAGTTGATCAATCACCATTAGATGTCGATGCCGCTACACCAACCTCACAGCATGTGCGGCGTCCTACCTAACAACATGTCAAGCCTCCTACCCAACAAGTTGTAGTGCTTCCACCCCACCCTAATAAAGTGCATCAATCCGAACCAACTATAGTGTTGATGCCAACACCGAGTTTTGTCTCACAAGACAACATTTCCTCGACCGTTGATCCTTCCCCATCACAACCATTGACATATGTTGCCTGACGACATACTTCAATTTCCCATTACCTTCAATACCTGCTGCTATTGGTAATAGGGCTTAAGAGTCACGATGCTCCAATTTTAGTCATGGGGTTTTGTCTAATGGGAGAACAATGATATGGTTGGATGGCTGAGGGTATGTAACTAATTCCGATTAACTTCTCATTACTACATGAGATTTAGGGTTCTTTTCAAATTATTTATCAAGTTATTTTTTTTTTTTAAATTAAATGTATAAATATATGCTTTATATCTATAACTTTTTAATAAATTGTAATGTACGTAAACTAGTATATTTGATGTTGTTTATAACTTGTTTGCAGGTGGTTACCGTGTAGGGTGTTCTCGAGGGCCCTCACCTCAGTCATTACTTCATAATATATTGATTTGTATCATACTTAGGGAGCAATCCTAGAATTAATTGTGGAACTCTGGTTTGATAAATTTGGTGTAAGATTATGCTATATATCTTGTTAATAAGTTCAACTATTATGAAGATACTAATTAATACATTATAACTTATGTGTAATGTAATGTTGCAGGAGAAAGTTGCTTGCTTGCCTGAACACAACTTTCATATTAAGAATATTTTTAATACAAAAGGATAATACGTCTTTCTAAGATATTAATGCAAGCGAGAAAGAAGCGCAAGTGTGCAACTTGGATTGGAGAAAGTATTTGGAATGATCTTGAGAAGATATGGATGGATCCGTCATATAAGGAGATATCAAATCGAGCTAAGAAAAATTGTGCTTCTTCTGAAAGAGGATCTATCGATACTGGTGGATCTATATCCATCGCTGAGTATACCATTCAGATGGTATGCTTTCTATGTTAAAGTCTTCACTTTATAACCATTTAATGATTGACTCAAGGACATACATACTATTTGCTATTTTTATGTTTTGTTGTTTGATAATGCATAGAGCTATTTTATTGAAATGTTTTGCTGTTTTGATGTGCTGCTGAAAGATTTTGTTGTGTTGCTGAAACGTCGCTCTCATTCTAATCATTATTTTGTTGGTTTTGATTTTATTTTTTGTTAGTCTAAAGAGTAAGGTAGAGACCCCACATTGGATGAGGTCACTTAAAAACTCACACTAAGAAGAATGACAACTCTTGGGTTGATAAATGAGCAAAATAAACACATGTTAGGATTATAAAATCATTTATTCTTTAATTTTTATTTCTTGTAAAAGTAATTTGATTATGTTACATTATTTTCTATTTGAGCAAGAAACATTTCAAGGTGATGACTCTTCATCATATGCATATTTTCCCACTATTTTAGTCTTATTTATCCTCAATTATTAGTTAAATTAAGGATTTATTTGATATATCTTGTTGATTTTTGTTCTTTGAGTTAAATTAAATGTTTTATGTTTTATTTTAGTGATTAAGTAGGAATCTTTCGTAATTTTACATTGCGTTGCGTTTTGGTGCAGTGCTGAATTTTGGTGAGAAATCAACATGACACATGTAGAGTATTTCAGCCATATCTGGTGTTGTAGATGTCCAATTGGAGTCAAACCAAATGCAAATGAAAGCTAGGATCCATAGCTACAACTTTCATGAAGACACCGGAACCAAATTCAGACTCGAAAGAGGAGAAAAATGCAATATACGCCAGATAGCAGATGTTGAGCGCTGGAGCGCGCCCAAGCGCAAGCCAAGCGCATTTCTCAGCATTCGCCACTGTTGAAACGCGCCCAAGCGCATCCAAGCGCGCCTGGGGCGCGATACCCGCACCAGCAACCATAAAAACACAGATTTTTACTGTTTTA
>NC_021165.2:49125186-49150227 GCF_000331145.2 Cicer arietinum
AAAAAAAATAATAATAAAAAGAAGAAAAATAAAATGAAAGAAGAAAGAAGAAAAAAAGAAGATAAAAAAAATTCAATCTGTGTACTTTGGTAAAAAATTTATCTTCTTGGTTCTTTTGTCAATGTCTGAGAATCTCCACAATGAAAAGGTGAAGAAAAAAAATATGGTAGAATAATCTGGAAATGTATGCCTAACTCCAAGTGGTAAAGCCTACTATCCTAAAATGTCCTACCCTTACCTAAGCCTCATTACAACCCGAAAGTCCTCCAAAAATGTATGTGTTTACTGCATTGTGATTGCTAACTAGAATTTTTTCAAGCCTATGGTAGCGTGATGCATGTTCTAGGATTTGAGTGATAAATTCATAAACCTTTCTAAACACTTGAGAGAAATTTTGGTGAGATTGTGTGAAGAGAGAGTTGAATTTGATGAATGAATGCCAAGGTGTACAAATCTTGTTGTCTGTATTTTTGAAAACAACCATAGAGCATGATGAATGTTTTGCAGTAGCAAGAACTTTGAAATTTGAGTTTGATGTAATTTGAGAAATTGAATTTAAGTGTGCATTTAACAGGACCAAATATGAAATTAATTGTTGCTTGGGGACAAGCAATAGATTAAGTTTGGGGTTGTGATGACTCTTCATCATATGCATATTTTCCCACTGTTTTAGTCTTATTTATCCTCAATCATCAGTTAAATTAAGGATTTATTTGATACATTTTGTTGATTTTTGTTCTTTGAGTTAATAAAATGTTTTTTGTTTTTATTTCGTTGATTAAGTAGGAATTTGTCGTAATTTTACATTGCGTTTTGTTTTAGTGCAGTGCTGAATTTTGGTGAAAAATCAACATGACATATGTGGAGTATTTCAGCCATATCTGGAGTTCTAGATGTCCAATTAGTGTCACTCCAAGTGCTAATTAAAGCTAAGATTCATATCTACAACTTTCATGAAGACACCGGGACCAAATTCAGACGCAAAAGATGAGAAAAATGCAAAATACATCAGACAACAGATGAAATACGCTTGGAGCGCATTTCTCAGTATTGGACTCTGCCAACGCGCGCCTGGAGCGCGTTTTTCCGCGCCTGGGGCGCGCGACGCGCACCAGAATCATAAAAACGCAGATTTTTACTGTTTTAGGGATTTTTTTTGACTCTGGGGAACTTGGGAGACTTGTGCCCTAGCATAGAAACTCAAAGACGGCCGTTTCTAACGCCATTGAAGCAGTTTTATCAAGAATCATCCATGAATCATTCTTGTAATTCTTCTTTAATCCTTATCTTTTGTATCTCTGTCATGAGTAACTAAACCCTATTTGTTAGGGTTGAGTGTAACCAGATGAAACCCTTATTTTTCTGATTTGATTTATAGTTATATGAATGAGTTTATTGAATTGTTTTTCTCATCTCTATGCTTAATGCTTTTTATTGTTTGATCAACATTAAAATGTTCTACGATTTGTATTTTGAAACGGAAGTGGACTTTACAAATGCTTGAGATGAGAAATTCATGAATTTGTAGTCTAGGGATAGATGCAGGTCATGAAACCAATTAAATTAGTTGCAAAGCAATAATTTACAAGATAATTTCTATACGGTAATGCTTAATTCTAATCTTAAATCCACTAAGGAATTAGGGGTTACTTTGGAATTAAAGGTTCTGTCACTAAGACATTAGGGCAAGAATAATAAAGAGAATTCGGTAATAATTCAATAAAGGAATTCAGTAACTAGGATCAAATTAGACACCAAGGTTGGATTCGAAGTGAAACTCATCCCTGACATTTTTCTCATTATAAAAGATCAATTTTATTATTGTTGTTAATTTCAACCATTATTTCAATCAACTTGGGAACCTTTTTGTTCAATTTTAGTAATCAAATATAATTCAATAGTAAAACGCAATCCTTGAGTTCGACACTCGGTACTAGCGTTTTATTATTACTTGCAACGATTCAGTACACTTGCTGAAACGCTATCACAAGGTAAGTTGAAATATACCTCAAAAGTTTGGGAAACATCTAGTAGTGGTAGCCAAGGAAAGCAAAGCAACTTCGACAAGAGAAAGTTCGACAAATAGAACATCGCATTACAGAGCTCTAGATGCAACTAGCAACATTGACAAAAAAAAGTGTTGCTTCTATAAAGGTTGAGTCCTCTTGTCATCGTCATCCAGATTATGATGAAGATGAGTCTAACGATGAGGAGGAGGAGGAGTAATACTGATTTCTACTTTCATTTTCATTTAGTAGTTATGACTACATATTTTGCTTAGACTTGTAGGCATTATCTATATATAATCTTATGATAGTATCGTTATGTGCATTTTGAAACTTATGGCAATGATAGTGTGCTTATTTTGAGACTTATGGTAGTATAAATTGTCTTAATTTTGAGACTTGTGGTAGTCACTATGTGTATTTTAACAACACTATTTAGATAATACTTCATTTTATTTTGGCAGTGATGTTTTGTTATGCTTAAAATTTATTTTAAAAAGAGATTAAAAAAATACAACAAACAGTAAAAAACAAAAGCATATTGAAAATCATATTTTCATTACCCACGAAAATTCCATGAGTACATCGTTACATAATTTGAATGCTATTATCTATGCTCCTTTTGTGGGTAAATTACCCACATACATGCCATGCATACAACTAGAAATATCAAATAGAAAACAATATAATTTTTCATGGATAGTTCGTGAGTAATGGTACTCGTGACTTTTCTGTGTGTATCTATATCTCTACTCATAAAAAGGTCATGAATAATGTTACTCAAAGAGAATCCATGAGTAGTTTTACCCACGAAAATTCTTCGAGTAAGCATATCCCAACACTTTTCCATGGGTAAGTATTTACCTACAAGCCAATTAATTACGATATTGACATCAATACAAGATTATATAATTTATTTTACGATATTGACATCAATACAAGATTATATAATTTATTTTACGATATTGTTGATTGTAAATAAGATTTTAATAATTTAAATTTCGAAAAACTTCTCTCAACAAATGCAACATTAACAAATATTATTACTATTATTCTATAAGATATGCAAGCGTTACGAAAACAATGAAATATTTTAAGAGAACTCAATATCAAAAAAACTTGATTTTGAGTCAATTGTTAAAATATACTTTTACTATCAAGATAATAAGAATTACCATGTTTCAAATAAGCTTCAAGATTTTGCAACATAATTTCAAGTTTTCATTAATGACCTAAGTTGTCAATACAAAATAAAATTTCAAAAATTTCCTCATATGTTTTATATTGTTCGATTCTTCTATTAAGTAGGTTAATTGTTTGATCTATGATAAATAAAAAATAATACATCTAAAAAGACTCTTTAGCATACTCACTCAAGGTTTAATTGTGTCCATTAAGAGAGATTTTTCAATAAAAATAATAAATTTGTCTCTTACCTATGAATGATGATGAGTTGGTGAAATTTGTTTTTCTTTAGGGTTTCTTTTTTACAATGTCTGAAATTTGAATTTGAACTTTATAGTAGATAAATAAAAGTTAAATGTCTAATTTAGATTTGAACATGAAATGATACTATATTATAACATAATAAAATATTCATCCGGTTCTTTTTATAAGAGACACATGGGTCAACAAAATGGTAATATGACTTTAATTTTTTTAGAAAATATCTTAACATAAAAAATGAGTTTGATAAGTTTATATATATAAATACTTAGTAAAAAATATTCTAAAAATTTGAGGCCCTGCTCGGTCGCACCTCTCAAACCGCCTCCCAACCTCCTCTGCTCATGGGTTTCCATGGATAGCCACATATATTTAATAAATTAAAAGCATATTTTTCTACATAATAAAAAATTAATTTTACACAAAATTAACTTTTAAAACACCATTTTTTTATTCATATAATATGCATTTTGTTATGGATTAATTTTATCATTGATTTGTTAATTTATGAAAGTGGGTGTGAGAGACCACTTATTTTGTGAGTTTGAGATTGACCGACATTTTTCGAATTTTGTATGAGTTTAATTGTTATGCATTGTCGGTGTAAAAAAATTTACACTGTCAGCATATTACAACCACTCATTAGAATGACTGTAGAATTAGTTTTGATAAAAGTCAGATATCTTTACTGATCTAACGACTGATTGATTAATAGTATAAAAACTATTTATATTGACGGTCTATACAAATTAAATCCTTAAACTAAATATAAATATGGATAATTATGTATATTTATTGCTAGTAGAGGTATATACTCGCTTCCTCCCCATTAATTGACGAGTAATCGAATTATCTATTTATTTTCTACGAATACTTGTTAAATTATCATCTTGTATTTGTCGCAGATTTTGTTCACATGTGTTTTTTGGTGCGGGTTTTTTGTCATCTCAACCATGCAAATAAAATTTAACAAATCAATTGTTCACGTTTCAGGTATGGTACATTGTGTGAACTCTAAAATTTGTTTTGTACTAATTCCTTCCTTGTTTGAATTTTTTTAGTAGACTCAAACTAATCCATTCCATCATCTCTTACGTGACCCATAAGCGTGAGAACTTTTATTTGATTTTTGTGTTTAAGTATTTTTTTTTCTCTACAAGCCAAGCTACACGATAAACTTTGATCCAGTCAAAATTAAACCAATACAAATGATATCATTGAAAATTTGATAGAAGTCATCATATCTAATGACAATGATTATTTTATATACGATTGAAGAGTTTATGATAGACTTTTTTCAGGAAGAGACTGAAATTTAGGGTTCTAAACTAAGAAAGAGAATAATAAGAGAGAAATTATCTAATAAAATTAAAAGACATTTTTTCATTGATTATTATTTTTTTTCTTCTGCTCATTGATTTCTAAAATGGAACAATACATTTAATATACACTATTCTAAATAAATCTTAACTATCCATGTGGCATCATCTCCTAAAGAAATTTCTAAAAAATATAATAATATAAAGTAACTACTAATACATCCAAAGTATCAATTAGACTATTTTAACTAATAACTAACTAATTGGACTAATCACTGACCGCTCCTTTTTATATTAACCCTCTTTTCTTTTCTTCCATTCATGAAAGGTGGTTTACATATTTGGCTAGAAATCACCTATTTCACTTATTTATCCTTTACTTTTGTTTAAATAAGTAGTTTTTCATATATATATATATATATATTTGCAATTTCGTCATTCAAATGTAAAGTCATTGTTTTCTCTGTTGTTTTAGTGCAATGTTTTGATTTCTCGTCTTTTTGCGGCGTTTATTTGATTTAGATCGGCAAATCAACTTCGATCTAATGAAAATGCAGTCATTAACTTTGGCGTCATCGATGGTGCAGCACTGGAGACATAGGAATTTCGGACACTTTATTTTTATCATATACGTATGTTTTGCCATATTATGCTATTAACTTAAATGATGTGAGTTTGTTTGTAGATTCATTATTTTTTGTGTTTAGCAATTTTGAAATGTATTGTTCTCGATCGATTTAATTTTTATCATTTTGAATAAATGAATATAATATTGTCAAAAACATAAAAACTAATTTGACTAACTATAAGTCTTTTATCATTGTCAATGGATTCACTTGAAATTTGTTCTCAAAGTTCAGAGGCAAGTCTGGAGGTTTACAGGGGTGCGTTTCTGGTGGCCCTATTGAAGTAAAGAGGACGAGTGGTATTTATTTTTCTTTTTGGATTGTGGAGATTGTTGTAGTGAGACTTGAGACATCTATGATTTTGGCCCATAAAAGATTTTTCATAGAAAATAAATAGGAAAAATTTTACCTTGTACTCTCCTATTTATACCATTACTCCCACAAATATGTGAAATTTCACTTTTCTCCTCATATAAATAGAAAAACCATATGTTTTCTTCACTTTTCCAACACAATTTCTCGATAAACAAATAAGTTAACTATCTATAAATTCACCAAACAATAAAGACAAAAATGTTTTTATGTCATCCATATATCACAAAATGACCTATATGTAAGCAACAAAAACAAAAAAAGAAACCCAATAAAAACCAAAATATACTTATTTTGACAACCTTAATTTTGTCTGTGAAATAAACAAGCATCAAACTAAACATTGATCCAAATTGACATACATGTCTCAAAGTAAACATCAAACTAATATGTCAAACAAGTCTCAAAAGAAATATACAATAAACATGTCTAATATGACACAAAACAAGTCCCAATCAAGTCATTGGCTAGATATTTCAAAAAAAAGTCATATGCTAGATGTCAGACCGAGTCAAAGTAATCTCCAAAGAAAAACAAACCATAATCTAGTCTTCTATGTTGTAAGAGTCAAAGTTGGTCATCCTCCTCATCGTAAGAATGGCGACAATGTTGGTTACACTATATAGAAGCAACACTATTTGCCAATTTCTCCAATTACCTCTCCAACTCTATTGTACGCTCATTTCCCAATGACTTTCCTCTCGTGCAGCTCGGGCATCATCCTTTGTAGCCTTAGCCCTCTCCTCAATTGCTTCCATCTGTACATCAATCTCATAAGAGCAACGAGACAAAGTCTGACTACCATATATAGGTACACAAGAATGTTGTGTAAGAGATGAGATACCTGACTTATAATGCTTTGACATATCTCCAACACCATAGAGACGTTTGATGAAATAGAAATAAATTACTAGTAGCTCAATAACAGAAAACAAGATATAACAGTATCAATGGAATAAATGCATATGTGTATTAATGGTAAATAAGAACAGGGAACAAATACAAAGGATAATTCCAGAGCCTAGCTCTTGACTAGAGAATAGCTATTCTCCTAAAGCACTAATAAACTAATGATTACTCTTTTCTCTCCATTATGTCACGTCCCCTATGTACATATACCTCATAATAAAATCACATGGGACCTACTGCCATCTCATTAACCAACTTCTCCTTCTCTCTCTCTCTTGGCCCACTTTCTTTCTTCTAAAATAAACCTTCTATATAACAAACCTCTTTGCAGCAAGGCCTATCTCTGTTTCAGGCCCTTTATTCAGGTTCCTATCATTGCCATCCCTTTCAGCAAAAACCTTGTCCTCAAGGCTAACATTGGGAAATTGACTATCCAGCAAGCATTCATCCACCCAAGTTGTATCTTCCAACGCTCGTCCCTTCCATTTGACTAACCATTGTCTTACCAACATTCCTCTATCACGTATCTCTCTAGAGGTCAACAATCATTCAGGTTCTTCCAAGTCATTCCCTTTAATTTCCATCCCCTCAGACAGCTTGGGTTCTAGGGTGTAATTTCCAATAGCTTTCTTTAATTGTGAAATATGAAAAACTGAATGGATTCGGGCGGATCGGGCAACTTCAGCTTGTATGACACTGGTCACACTTTTTCCAGTATTGGATAAGCCCAAAATATCTTGGGGATAGTTTTTGATTGATCCTCCGTGGTACAGTTTGTTGCCGGTGAGGTCTCAATTTTAAGAACACCCATCTCCCACCTCAAATGATACATCTCTCCTTTTTCTATCTGCATATTTATTAATTTGTTGATGTGCTCTCAACATATTGTGCTTTTGTTGCCTCAAAGCCTCATCTTGGTCCACTAATTCAGTTGCTACTGCCTCGACCCGTGTCTCACCTATAGAAAAGTAGATCATGGGTGGTGGCTTCCTTCCACACACAACCTCAAAAGGCTTTACCCCCATAGACACATGGTACATTGAATTAAACCAAAATTCTGCCCACGATACCCAGTACAACCAATTTTGAGGTTGTTCTGCAGCGAAACAACACAAGTATGCCTCGAGACATTTATTAACCACTTATGTATGTCCATCCGTCTCGGGATGACGTGAAGAACTTATTTTCGAGATTGTTCCTTGCAATCTAAACAACTACTTCCAAAATATACTAACAAACAAAGGGTCTCGGTCACTTACGATGGATTGAGGTATCCCGTGTAAACAAACTATCTCCTCTGTGAACACTTTTTCCACTTTCCTTGTAGTATAGATGCTTCAAGGGTATGAAATGTCCATACTTGGACAATCTATCGACCACAACAAAAACTGCCTTAACTCCTTTAGATTTTGGATAGTCCAGTTATAAAATCAAGGGAAATATATTCTCAAATTTGCCCCAGAATAGGCAGGGGTTGCAACAACCCCACCGGTGACGAAGCCAAATATTTTTGCCGATAACAAAAATCACATCTGCGCCAAAATTCCTGCACATCACTCTTCATCCTTATCCAATACAAATTTCTTGCTACTCTTCTATACGTCCTCAAGAACCCATAATGACCCCCTATTGGGGTTGAATGAAATTCTTGCAAAATTAATGGTATGTAGGCTGATTTGGAAGCTAAAACCATCTTGTTTTTATAGAGTAACACTCCTTGCTGCCAACTAAAACCTGGGTGGGCATCGGAATCTGCTAAAGCCTCATCCAGCACCTTTTTAGATGAACATCCTCATTCACTTCTTGTTGAACCTGTTGTATTTGCAGCCAAATAGGAAATGAAGAAATGACCTTCAACTCAACTCCCTCAAACATTCTTGACAAGGAATCTGCCGCCTTGTTCTCCAGAGCCGGTTTGTAAATAAAATCAAAATGATAGCCAAGGAGTATAGCCATCCAATTTTGTTGATCGATCATAGTTATCCTTTGCTCCAACAAATGCCTAAGACTTTTTTGATCGAAATAGACCACAAAATTCCTTCCCAATGATAGGGTCTCCAATGTTGCACCGCCAGTACACGTGCCATCAATTCCTTTTCGTAGGCTGATTAGGCTAAGTTGTTTTTCAACAAGGCTTTATTGAAATACACAATTTGTATCTTCTTTTGCATCAAAACAGCCCCCACGCCTCTTCAAGACGTATCGCACTCAATCTCAAACAGATGAGTAAAATTCAGAAGGCTTGTAATGCCTCTTCTCCCCACTTGAATCACTTCTTTTTGGTTAACTCCATTAACGGTTTAGCTATCTTCCTGTATCCTTTAATAAACTTTCTATAGTATCCCGTCAACCCCAAGAATCCTCGCACACCCTTCACATTACAGGCAATTGGCCAAATCACAATGCTCTTTATTTTATCAGGATCTACTGTTACTCCCTTGTCGGAAATGATATGGCCTAAATACTCAACTTGTTTGCTGTCAAAAATCCACTTTTTTTCATTAGCCACAAACCCACTGCACTATAACACCTCCAGAACTTGATTTAGGTTTTGCACATGATCATTCCAGCGCTTTCTATACACCAATATGTCATCAAAAAATACCAAGACTAACCTTCTTAAAAATGGTTTAAATACTAGATTCGTTGTCGATTGAAATGTGGACAGTGTGTTGGTCAACCCAAATGGCATCACCAAGAATTCGTAATGACCTTCATGTGTTTGGAAGGCCGTTTTGCGCACATCCTCCTCTTTCACCTTTATTTGATGGCACCTCGATTTTAAATCGATCTTGGAGAAATATTGAGCACCATGTAATTCATCCAACAACTCCTCTACAACCGGAATAGGGTACTTGTTCTGAATGGTGGCCTTGTTCAGTTCCCTATAATCCATGCATATCCTCCACGTGTCATATTTCCTTTTCACCAATATTACAAAGCTAGAAAAACACTTGAACTATGCCTGATGATGCCTTGTCGGAGCATATTTTGAACTTGTCGTTCTATCTCATCCTTGTGATGATACATATTCCAGTACGGTCGAACACTCACTGAGGCAACTTCCTTATGCAGCTCTATACCATGGACAATATCTCTTGTTGGTGGTAACCCTTCCAATTCTGTGAACATCGTCGAAAAGTGTTTCAACAATTGATCCAACTCCTCTTGTTGCTTGAGGATCAACTCACTTTTATGGCTAACTTAATTCTCCACTACCTCATCTTGCAACAAACTATGTAAAGAAAATGCTACTGGAGAAGTCATCAAACCTTGTAATTCCACCGTATTCCCTTCACATGGAAAACTCAACACCATGTTTTCCCAATCAAATGTGACTTTACCAAATTACCTCATCCAAGTTGCATCAAATATCAAATCCATGTCCCCCAATTCCAACACATAAGCAATAACTCTGGTAGTGAAATTTCCCAACTGAACCTCCACTTTTGTACACCATGGCCATCACCCAATTTGACTCCTAGCTCCACATTCAGCACCACCACCAAACTAAGTGTCATTGCCATCTTTGAATTAATAAAACAGTGGGTTTCCCCACTGTCCGCCAACACTTGCACAACTTTGTTATCTATGTCATCCCAAAAATATCCAAAATGTTGCACTCTAGGCTTGTTTCTTCATCTTCCTCCTTGAGTTCAATAGCAATCACCTCACCTTCGTCGTTTTTCATTTCGTCATCCCCGAGAATCACCAATCAGAGTTTTTTGTTAGAACATCGGTGAAGAGGATGAAATGGTTCCCCACACCTGAAACAGAGACCACGAGCCTTCCTATCCATGAGTTCCGAATAGGGAAGATGTTTGATTCCCTTATTCCTGATTATGGCGCGCCGTCGCTCTGTCCTTGTTGCATCGTCTCTCCAGTCGAATTAGGGTTTGAAATGACACTTGATTGGGTTGTCTTTGTTGAGCCTCCACTCAAGTAACTCGAACTAAAATTACCTTTACCTGGACCCGCATTAAAATGCGATTCAGATCCATTCCTTCCACCCGTATTGAAATTTGACCCGTTTCCCACTCATACACCCAGCCCAGACTTTGTCTCTCTTCCCCCTTTCCATTGACGCAACCCACCATTGCCTTTGTGCATAAATGTTCCCTATAACTCTGTTTCTATATCCCGAGCAATTTTCATGGTTTGTGTATGCATTTCGGGATCAAATTTCCTCACTCTAAAGTGGATCTTTGATTTGAGACCACCCAAAAAACACCCAAGGTATTGTTCTTCAGGGAGGCGATCTACTTGAGATGAAACATACTCAAAATCTGAAATATAGTCTTCCACATATTATGTTTGTTGAAGATCCTTCAATTCTTCGAAAGAGTTATCACTCTTCCTCCCTCCATAACGTTCAATTAAAGCTTTCTTCAATTTTGACCATGTCAACTAATCCTCTGTTTCACGTAACAGATTGAACCAATGAATGGTGGTCCCTTCCATGCTTAGTTTTGCAAATCTAACATTTACTTCCTCTGATGGCCCTTATGCCTCGAAGTAAGTTTCAGCTCGGTGGTAACTCCGGCTTTTTCATTGTCGTTATGTACTCAGAACTAACTTCCTCCTGAGAGGAGTAAAACGGGTCAGGAATGCGTCGATCACGTAATTTGCCAAACTCCGCCATCATCATTTTATGAAATTCCTCCATACTAACACGCAAAACTCCCACACTACCTTCCAACACCTCAACTCTTTCGTTCATCTTTTGTGGCATAGTAAATGCAACGTCTCACTAGCTCTTCCTCGGAATCCGATAGGTCGGACCAATGATAAAATAGAAAGAAATTACTAGTAGCTCAATAACATAAAACAAAATATAATAGTATCAATGAAGTAAATGGATATGTGTATTAATGGTAAATAAGAACAGGGAACCAATACAAAGGATAATTCCAAAGCCTAGCTTCTAACTAGAGAATAGCTATTCTCCTATAACACTAATAAGCTAATGATTACTCTTTTCTCTCTATTCCCTTACGTCCCCCTTTATACAAATACCTCCATAACCGAATCACATGGGACCTACTGCTACCTCATTAACCAAATTCTTCTTCTCTCTCTCTTGGCCCACTTTCTTTCTTCTAGAATAAACCTTCCATATAACAAACCTCTTTGCAGCAAGGCCTACCTCTGTTTTAGGCCCATTATTCAGGTTCCTATCAACGTCTCTGATTCCTTCCCCAACAGATTCAACCTAAAATTTTAATCGAGTCGCAAGGTCAATATCTTTGGTGCCACTATCAAAAACCTATCCCACTTGAGAGGGATGCATCTCCTTAAATGTTTCATGCTCAAGAGCAACCGATATAAAACTTATATACAATATTACATAACTACATAACTTGTAGGTAATAAATTCATTAATTACACTTAAGTATGTTTTCTTCACTCTATCATCCATGTAACGCCCCGGATTTTGATCCAAGACATTACTTAAAAATATTTATTTTCTTTCAAAAACGACTTAATTTTTTTTTTTTAAAGTAGTTCATCATATAATAAATAAAATTTCTCTAGTAAATAGTTTGATTCCATTTTAAAAAATATCACAATGCGATTTATCGGATATTATTATTTGTAAAGACAATTTACTAATTGTAGAAAATGTTCGGTTAAAAATAGAATAATTCGAGTTTTCCTAGCAGAAGGACCCCGCCTCCGCATTTCTATTAAAAATGAACGATGAAAAATAAATAAACTTAAAATTGTATCACAACGGTTTTATCACTACAAACATTATTATTATTTTATTAAAGTACCCTTTTTCCTACGCGCGTGCGCCAAGCAAACGTCATTCATACAACCTTTGAGATCATTAGTACCTAAATATTGGTGTAAGGGGTCAGTTCATCCCACAACAAAAATTAAACCAAATAATAAATTAACAACCATAAAATATGAATATAAAATCCTTTCGTCATAAAAGATTTAAAGAAATTGGTTCTTTAATAGTTTTCAAAGATGTATTAAAAGTCATAAAATGTATCTAAATAAATCAAGTAGCAACCGTAGAGCAAATAATTAGATCAAACTAAAAATAACCATAGAATATATGCAAGTTATGCATGCTCCTAAATATATATGATCCGGATATAACCAGCCACACAGGCGTCCACACAGAAGTCACCCATACCAATGGGGAAAATTAAACCAGCCACACAGGCGTCCACAAAGATGCATATGATATGTCATGAAATGATAATGATGCTCAAAGATACATATCACCACCCAATTAGATAATCACATAAATCACAAGCCACTTAGGCAACCACAAAGATAACAATATTTAAAATCCAATTCACCAGCCACTTAGGCAACCACAAAGATAACAATATTTAAAATACAAATCACCAGCCACTTAGGCAACCACAAAGATAATATTTAGAACACAAATCACTAGCCACTTAGGCAACCACAAAGATAACAATATTTAAAATGCAAATCACCAACCACTTTGGCAACCACAAAGATAAAAATATTTAAAATACAAACCACCAACCAAACCACTTAGACAACCACATAGATAGAATATTCAAAACACAAATCACAAGCCACTTATGCAACCACAAAAATAATATTATTTAAAACACAAATCAAGGTTTGCCGCTAAACACATCACAAAAATCAACTTAATCATGTTATCATAATTAAAATTAAAACTTTACACCAATTCCCCCAAGACTCATATAGATTTCTTAAAAATCAAAACTTTGAAATGAAATAGCACAAAAATCGAAACTTTAAATTAAAGACATCCTAAAAAAATATTACTCATGAGATCATAATAAAAATCATAGCTTTATAATTAAGTACACATAAACAACACACAAATAATAACTTTACATCAAATATATGACATCAAACATATTACTCATGTTATAATAATAAAAATCGAAATTTATAATTAAGTTTATCAAAGCAAACATATTACTCATAAAAATAAAATATTATAGTTAAATTCTTTAAGGCAATTAAAAATCAATATTTTTCTTTTAAGACAACAAGTTTTATATCAATATCTTACAAACTATTAATTTAATATCTAGCCTAACATTGCATGGGGAAAAGCCCTTACCTTAGGCGCTTTCTTTCTTAACACCTCTAAATTTGCACGAGAAATAGCTCACGAGGCAGTAATGAGTTCAACACCGATAGATATTGGAATTTACGACTCAGAAAATTATTTTGAGAGTGTACGAATGACAAATAGGTGTGACAACAAGATGCCTAATGGAAACGTATGAACATATAAGCTATTTACGTTGCACTATTACCATTGATTTCTTGTCTAAAATTGAAGTGCACTTAATTCCAACATTATACTACCAATAATTACTATTTCTTTAATTTTATTAGGTTGTTACAAAGCCAATTGAAATCATGTGTATTTATATGTATGAGTTAATTTGAATTAACTAATAGAGTTCACCAAATATTGAAGGGTGTCACACACTAATTTTAATTAAATAAATAAATTTGAGATTGTCACATCATCCTTTTAATTTTTTTATCTAGTAGTTACGAAACCAAAAATTTCATAGAATTATTTTTGTAGACAATTATAATAAAATTATAATTTTAGTTTAAAAGAGATGAATGCATGAGATACAAAAAGGACAATAGTCTTTTTGTGTCCTCTCTTAATTGCACAAAAAAACTTATAATTAAATTTATAATCTTCCTTTAAAAAATAAATTAAGGGTGTTTAAAATGAATTAATGCACATTATGCCAAGAAAACACCATGAATTGTCATAAAATCTTGTCATAAAGGAGAGTAAAAGAATGAGTCAAGTCACTAATTTTTGTTTTTATAGGATGGACCAAAAATATTTTCAAAACACTTATACATAAAGGTTGGTTTCACTAACTCTATAATATCTCCTAAAATGAATACTTTTTTGGTCGCAAATAAAACTAACAAACGATATAACTTATATAAATTCTAATTTAATTAAATAATTCAACTAATATTTTATCAACTAAAATAAATCAAGCAAGACAAGAATACCACTCACACATACAAATATAAAACAAACATATCTAACACATCAATTTCATGATTATCGAAACTAATCAAATAAAAAAATGTCCATTTATGAAATAACGACATCATAAATAGTCCCCATGTAATTGTCACGTCAAAACAATTAAATAAAAATGAAGATTATAATTATTTAGGTAGAATAGAGTGTGATAAAATTTAATTTATTTACACATAGAATAATTATTAATTTAATAATAGCAATTACTAAAAAGATACATATATAATATATATGAAAATTTTGGGGTGTTACAATCCACCCATGAAGAGTCCTTCTTTTTAGTGTGAGTTCTTGGGAAGAGTTCATCCAATGTGATTTCTCTTCCCAATTCCTTAATCTTAAACATAAAAAAGTAGATGTTGAATATAAAAAAGTATATATTAAAATCTGAACAAATTAAAATATTCCCTTTAAAACCTTAATATATGAGAATATAAATTGAAAAACCAACAAAAAGGAAGCAGTGCAAAAAAACAATAGGGCAAATAGAGACAACCAAAAAAAAAGTTAAAGACACACACAAAGAAAAGAACACATATAGTCTCTACTAAAGATAGTCACAACAACACCAACTATAATAAAATACTCATGCTATCCCACACCCAACTTTGATCATAAGACAAGTTTATTAAAAAATACAATATAAAGAAGATTCCATAGTCATTATTATAGAATTAAAATAATGGAAGGAAGTCTAAAATACATTTGCTGCACACAATCAATAACTTCTACCTCAACTTTAAATGCTCTATTAGCTTGGCCTATGAAAATGAGTTAAAAAACACAAAATTTTATAAATATCATCCAAACAACTAAAACAAGCAACTTCAATATATAACTAAGCCAATCTATTATCTATTATCAGAATTAAAATAGAACCCTTCGAAATTCTTCATTTATGCTACATCCTCAAATATTTGTCAACTCATCAAAATTCTGATGTGGCACATTCTAAATTTATCTTCTATTTCATTATGTTTTGTTTCTTTAATATATAATGCAAACATTTTCACTTGTCCAACTACAATTATTTTATAGATTATTTAATTTCAGTTTTAACTTATCACTCAATGACTCATCAATACACTTAAAAAGCTCTAATTACTCATCAAAACTTTCATTTCAATAACTCATACAAAAAAATAAAATAAGTACAAATTATCCAATATCTTCAAATCATCACAATGCAAGTTCAACTACATACACACATCAAGATCTATCCCACATTATCTATATCACATTATGTGTGACACACTCTTAGTTCAGAGATACTTCAATAATATTATTTTTCTATTATCAATTATTGTTCAAGATCATATATCAATATTATTGCTTAGGAAATGAGTTTTTTTCCCTATGTTGAATGTGTCTCCCATAACATTTTTTCATTTTATAATTAAAAAAACAAATAGCATAACTGAAAAAATGAATAATATTAAATATTTGAAAATAAAGAACTTCTAACTATTTCATTATTGACTCGAAATTTTCTATGTCTTAAACATTCAAAAACGTTTCTTGCCTGTATTTTTTTCAACCACTCTTGAAGTTTTTTGACCGTGTCAAATAATTATTTGAACAATTCCAAGGTACACACGAATGAATTGTTTCAATATTTTGAATTTAACAAACTATCACTCACGAATGAATATTATAATATATCCAAAGCACACAATATTATTTAGTGCATGCTTAGATTGACAGTGGGATTGACAGAATTAAGATGAACATATAAAATTGAAAACGTGAAAAAATACATAAATTTATAAATCTAATGTTTCAAAACTAATATAAATTATATAAAATGAAGAAATATTGTAGCTAAATGTATAACTTTAACAATAAAAAAATACATAACTATTTAACAAATATATTATTAGAAGAACCATTCAATGTAATCAAAAAGCTTGAATAAACCAATTCTACATTTAAATATATTTTGCATGAATTGTATTAGTCAACAGTTTTCCTTTTTTTTTTTTGTACTAAAGCAAACCTAACATGCATGCAATTTTAGTTTCAATTTTGATTTCTACAAAATTATCAAGCATGCAATTTTAGTTTCAATTGTTAAGTGGACATGTATTTTCGAATGAATTTTTTCAAGCATATTTACAATAATAATAAAAGTTCCTCCAAAAAAAATGAACTCAAAGTTTGATTTATAAGTCTATATTTTTGTTACTTTTATCCTAAGTTTTTCCATTAAAAAAATTCATATTTTATTTATTTGAACTTAAAAAATTCTAAATTTTTGTGGAATTTTTTTTATAATATTCAGATTATGCTTACAAAAAATCATTTGACATTTTTAAAGTTTAACAACAATTAAATATGTTTCATTTCAGTTAAAACTATTTGCTGAATAATTTTTCGAGGTCTAAAAGTTGTATTTTTATTTTACACAGACTAAAAACATAATTAACCATTACCTTGTTAAAAATATTTTATTAAATGTAAATAATTTTAATATAAAACATTAATATTAAATAAAAACTATTAATATTAAAATTATTATACGGTTGACTGTTTCATACTATTTGATTTACATTCAGTGTTCTATTTAAACGAAAAACATTACGATAAAAGTTGAAAACCTATAACAACTAAAAATTTAATACAATAATCAATTGTATTTATTTATTTTAAATGCATGAATTTATAATAAAATTTAGAAATTTAGAAATAAGTCAAATTGTCAAAATTATTTCGAAATTGTTCTCTTATTTCTCAATGATTCTTTTTTATTTTTTGATAAGTTTTTCCCCTCAAACATATTTCTTTGGTTTGAGTATATACTACTTAATTATTTTTTAGCCCTTATTGCATGATACATGCTGCTATTTTTTTAATATGATTATCTATAATCTTCAAAAATTCATTTTAGTTCCTGCAAAAAGAAAATCCTTTTTGTTAAAGATCTTCCATCGAGTGTACCTACATCTCCCTTCCAAGCTATACGGTGCAGTCATTTTTAAGTAATAGATTCTTCAATGTATTCCACAATACTATGACTTTTCAGTTCTCATATTTGGATAATTTTTTCAACTTCTTATGGAGAGCTACAAACATTTTTCAATAATCATCTATATTTTTTTCCTATCATATTCGACTTCCATAGCATATCTCCAATGATATTATTACAATTTTTTCTAATATTTTCCAAATGAACGAATTTAATAGATTTCTTATTTATAGTGATGGTACTCTTTTGTTTAATATTTTTGTCAATCTTATATATTTATATCCACAAGAATAAGTTTATTTGAATTACACTATAGATTAGTTACATCTTAACATTTTATCATAAAATGTAAATATTTAATTTGTACGAGATACTTTATCCTATTTTTTGGCATGTTAATGCTGTAATATATGATAATTTACATTTAATTATTTTGTTAAACATTGATTTGTTCTAATCTATCTCTCTTTTTGAAATGTATGTATAAATTGATTCATTGAATACAAAATTAGAATTGATTAAATTTAGATATGAGTACTACATGTTACAATCCTATAATATCATAACTCTCTAATCTCATGTTAAAAAGTTGGGACAAAAAATATTTTTCCCATGCACGGGTTATTATACTAGTTATATAACATATATGATTATTGATTGGTATTAAACCAATGATAACAATAATGTTCACCTACGTGAACTAAATTTTTTCATGTCAATGTAAATTAAATTCACTGTCATATATGAAATTTAGAATTTATAGGAAGAAAATGAATTGAGTTGATGTAACATTTTGAATTTACATTTAGAATGTGTTATAAGACTAACTTTTGAGGCATCTACGATTGAAAAAAAAAATGAAACAAAATTAAGAATGAGTTTTAAAATATAAATATTAAGTTCGGGGTATTTTTGGTAGTATTCAAATATTTTTGTAATTGAATGGTGCAACAAAAAGAAAAAAGAAGTATAACTAGTAAAAATCATTATATATATTATCATGTATATGTATTTGAGATGAATCAAATAACAACATTTTTATTAACTTTATATTTTTATTTTAAAAATTAATCTTTTATGTTAAATATATATATGTTTATATTTTGTTTAATTTGAAGTTATTTTTATAAAGTTCAACGCAGAAGAAAACAATTTTTTGGTTTATAATCCAACCTCCCCTTAGGATAAACGTTTCACTAGATATATACAATAGCAAATGAGACAGGATTGAACTATATTTTATCCTATTGGTCAAACATTGAATGAAGGTAAGATATGATAATTTATGTATCTTGTCTTTTTATTTTTAAAAAAAGTTTAGTAAGTAATCTCACACACATTAAATATTACAAAGGAGATATATTTCAAGTTGAAAATTAATTCACGTTACGTGAATATTTTAAATATTCTTACAATTATCATAGTTAATAATTAGTTATTATTTAGTATTTTTTTTAGACTTATAATTTCGCACACGACAACAAGTGCAAGAGACTATGAAAATTTCAAATTCGCTTTGGCTAGCAAAGTTTAGACTTTAGAGCTTCACCATGCAGATATTTTTATTATTTTGATTAAAAAGTCAACACTTCGATTTGTCAAAAAAAATAAATAATCAATCCATGATTCTTTTCATATGGAGTATGCATTTGACCGTTTCACATCTATTAAAAAAATATCATAAATGAAAAATTGAAAAAAATTATCTTTATAAATTATTAAATGATTCTAATTACTATAAATGCAAAGTAAAGTGAAGAGATAATAAATTGAAAATGATGAATATAATATAAATTAGAGGGTAAAATTAATAAAAAGAAATTAATTAAAGCTCTTTGAAGCCCAAAATTGATAATTATTTTCAGACTTTTTTTCTTGCTCAACAACTATTTTATAATGAAGAGAGTATTATGCTTTGATGCTATAAATACGAGACATAAGATATCATTGATGTTGAAAAAAACATGGCTTTTAAGGTTGGGGCAATCCTTCTTGTCCTCGTCTTCGGTATCTGACTTTAACCTTTCAACATAAAATTTCTCTTTTAATATCTTTCTTTTTGGCTCTTTTAATTATTTTTAGCATGTTATTGTATACTTTGAATAGAGATAGAAATATATTAGCTTATAAGATTGAAACTAACATGCCTAAACAAAAAATTTAGACCAACTTATGTCACAAACTCCCATACATCTCACGGTTAATGTTATTACCTTATGTCACAAACTTAAGCCATGCATCTATCATATATTGTTAAATCCATCAAAACTCTGATGATTGCTCATTTGAGTCATTCTTTTTTTCTTCCTGAAAATAAGAGTATGTTTAATATATACCTCACAAAAATTGTCCAATGGTAGATATGTATTTTTATTTTTTGGTAAAAAATGAATTTTATAATGATAAAAATAAAGTAGATATAATATTTTAGAAAAAACTTGGTGTACACGCAACCAGTATTTGTCACCCACCATTTGTGCTGGTTCAGGGTAGAAAAAACAATTTTTAAATAATAAATAAAATTATTTTTGTATATTAAATACTTTATTAGGGTGTCAAATAGATGTACAAAAACTTAATCTTACATATATGATAGAAAATAAAGTGCTAAATGCGTGTATAGAAATTATAAATGTATATGTATTATTATTGAATGTTTTTTTTTAGTAAACATGAAAACAGAAATTTTATAATACTTTATTAAATATTAAAAATAGCAAAGTCCACCTTTAAATCATGACTATCTATATATATTTGACGTCCCTTGAAAATAAAAAAATTAATCTAACATTTTTGTTTATGACCTAGGTGCAATTCTTTTAGGAGGCAATCTGAATTTTGTTGATGCAAAAGTTTGCCCACTAATTTGCTATGATTCAGCTGGATACATGACTTGTCCTTCTTCAGGTGACCAACACCTCAGTCCACCGTGCAACTGTTGCCTTGCATCAACTGGCTGTAAAATTTACAAAGCTGATGGAACTCTTATTTGTACTGCTAGCTAGATGATACAACCATGCATGTGATGTGAATGTGTCGATGATCTTTCTCAATTTCAATAAGTTGTAATATGATATATATATATATATATACAACAACTAAGCTTAACTCATGCTTTTAAGTTTTAATATTTCATTCTTTTTTCGGTTCAATATTTAATCCAAAATCTTATGCTTCATAATAGAAGTTGTACAACAATTAATATCATAAAAATAGAAGTGTAGATCAAACATAATTGGATCCCCTACCTTGATTAAAGTAAATTAGTAAAGTTGAATGAGAAAGAAGATTTAGTAAAGATAAATATAAAAACAAATTTGTCAAAGATAGATGATCCAAAGTAGAGGGATCTAGAACAAACTATCAATATCCAAACAGTGTTTTATCTATTCCATTCTTTTTACAGTCCAATATAACAAATACTATTTTGATTGTAAAATTATTATTTTTTACTAAGTTAATTATTCAATATAATACAATCAAAATATTCATTCAATCAAAATGTCTAATTTCAATTTAATTTAAATATATCTGGAATAATCCAAATTATGATTTTACAATACAATAAGATTAGTGTACCTATATTTTGCTTTAACCTTCAATTGACACAAATAATTTGAATTACAACTAGAAAAAGTAAGTAAATTATTTAACCAATGATTCTTCGATTGAGTCCCAACGATTTTGAGCATTGACATATATTATTACAATATTTTTTACATTTCATTTAGCCACAGCTAAAAAATCATGGCTGGAAAGAAAATAGACAACGATTTTGTTATTGGCAATGAATAGGCCACAATTTTAAAAGTGTTGATCTTTTACCACGAAGAAAAACATATGGCTATTAAAATTTAATAACTACATATTTTAAGTGTGGTTTAAAACCATAAAAAAAAGTATGTCTTAAAGTGTGTTACACATTTAGTTTTCTTTATTTTGTTGAAAAGAACTGGAACCCTAACTAGCTTTATTCCTTTGTGCTCCACCATCATTCATTTGCACCTTAATCTCTCAAAGGTACCATGTTCCTCTCTCCTCGAATCAATCTCTCTTGCTTAGTTTCTACGTTCCTTTTCCCATGAACCCTAACTTAGTGTCTCATAGTTTTCTCTTCCAATTTCAATGTCGCAATTCCTCTTCCTATTAATATGATTTCTTGTTGAATCCTTGAAGTTTCCTCTTGCATGCGCCTTCCTCAGTTTCAATCTATGTCGTGTTTGCTCATACTAGTCTCGCTCATTCTCTCTCGCATTCTCTCATATCACTCTCGTTTATACGTATCGGTAACTAACATAATACTTTATCTTTTTTTTTTCATAGTGTTGTTGTAGTTTTAGTTAGTGTTGCAGCAATTGGTCAAACAAATATATCTTCAAATAGGGATCTTGATTCAACAAAAAACAAGTTTGAGGATGCAAGAAAGTCTCAAATGAAGCATCAATGACTAACAATCAAGGATCCAAACAAAACCAATCTAAAAGGCCACATTATGAATCAAAGCAAACACCTATGCAGAATAAAAAAGCCATAAAAAGGGTGGAGAAAGAAGAATTTCAATCACCAATGAGAAATATATTGGGAGAAAATGACATTTCAAGAACAAAACAAAAGGCTAAAAAAAGTGTGGGAAGTGAAGATTATGATGTAATGACAAGTCAGCAAAGTGCAACTATGAAGACCGAAAGAATGCCCTTGTGCAAATTAATGTTAATTGAAGATTTTCTTAAGGAAAATAATGAACTTGATGATGAAGAAGAGTTGAGAAATAATACTAGAAGTGAAGGTGAAGAATATGTCTTGGAAGAAGAAAATGAAGATGACGAAAATAATGGTAATGATCAAATATTAATTTGTCATATATATATATATATATATATATATATATATATATAATTTGAATATGACGGTCCAATATTCTTGGCCCATAAAAAAAAAAGGTCTATCATGAAATGTATTGGGTCAAGCCCAAACGTAAACTTTGCTAAAAATAAGTCTCGGACCTAGCCCATATTAGATTCCAGACTTAAAAAAAAAAAAGTTTTATTATCAGTAAAAAACGATTATTTCAGAAAAGCAAAAGCAAAAGCAAAAGATTCGGGCACTTGTCTGCCATTCACACTAGAATCCAAGACCATTATTTCTGAAAAGCAAAAGCAAAAGCAAAAGATTCGGGCACTTGTCTGCCATTCACACTAGAATCCAAGACCATTATTTCTGAAAAGCAAAAGCAAAAGCAAAAGATTCGGGCACTTGTCTGCCACTCACACTAAAGTCCAAACATGACACCGAAAGCAGAAGGAATCTCATCATTTCCTCCACTACACCAAAGCTGTACAAGCATGACTCTTTGCCTATATAAACAAGGCTTGTCTTCAGTTCAAGGCAGAGTGAAATACAGCAACATAGCTTCTGTTAGAAATCTTGAGAGTTTCTTGAGTGTCTCCTATATTTTATTTTGTATTTTCCGTTTTCAATTTTTAAGAACTTGATTCCATTGTAAGTATTCGTTAATATGTTTTAATCATATTCCGTTTTTCCTTATCGTATTCTTCTTTAAATTCTGTAATTTAAGTATGCTCTGCACTTGCAGCTAACAGCTGATCTTGTGCATCAGAAACTGTGTTTAGCATGAACTTTTGTTTTTTCTTTGTTGTTTTCCAATTTGTCTTGCTAAAAACAAGTAATTTGGATTTACCGTTTTTCAGTTTTAGTGGTTTGTGGGTTTGGCTTTGTTTCATTAAATTCTGTAACGCTATATTTCACATGCAAATCTTTGAACAAGACTTGATAGTTGAATTTTGTTCCTATTATCGGTGACCCTTTGATCCAGGACGTTCGTTGGTATCAGACTTGGGGGGGGAATAGGTTATATAAAATTGGTTAAAAATATTTAAAATCTTGAAATTTTATCTTGAAGAATAATAGTTTCTGGGTTGTAAGTCTCGTGTTTAAGCCAACGTACAGGCGTTTAAGGGTAGTGAATCCTTGAAAGTTTCTTCAAAATAAAAAGGCAAAATTTTAAATAGGGATAATCTCTTTTGTAGAACTTCTTCTTTCTCCACTTCTACCCAAAACTTCCCAAAGAAAAGGGAACCTATCAATAGTGAAGAAATCACTATTGAAGACTTCCAAAAATCTATAAACAATTGGCAAATCCCAAAAATTAAAAAAGATGAGGTCTACGTATCCAGTCTCTTCAAAAATCTATTAAAAACCGATTATGTTATCAAAACGGAGGAACGTGATGTTACTCTTTCTAACCCTTTTGAAACAATAAATCTTCTTTCTTCAAAAACGCTCAAAAAACACGCTGACATGAACTATAACTTCATACATATAGGTCTTGTTCAAGTTGGTATAAAACCTTTAACAAGGAAAGGATTAAACACTTCAATCCTATGTGTCCTACGAGATGCAAGGTTCCTGAACTTTCAAGATTCAATTATAAGTACAGTTGAATCTAGTCTTTGTCAAGGACCAATTTGGTTCGGATGTTATCCAAATTTTTCTTTATCTTTAAAAGACCCAAACATCACAAATTCTATTACATTACAAATCAAAACTCATAATTACAAAATGATAGAAGGATCTATTCCTGTAGCTATTATTTACAGAGTCCATTACAAAGCAATGTTTTCAGCCTTTACTGCAACAAAAAATATTGAAAACAAAAGAGGTGAAACACTATTTTTACAAACTGATCTAACAAAAGCAAACACTGTTATTCCAAAAACTATCCTTTGGAAAGATATTGATCTTCCTGAAGAATGGATCCTAGAAGGAGCTGTTAGACCACAACCTCTTGAACAATCAAAACCAAACAACAATCTTAAAGAAGTCATACAATACAATGATGGTAAGGTAAAACTAAGTTTTTCAAGAACTTCTAGTGCCAGGTACTCTGATGCTAGTTCCTCCAGACCACCTTCAATCACACAATTGCCTCAAAAATTAGAAAACTTTACAAAACCACGTTTTTCATGCTCCAGCATACCAAATGCTTCCTTTCAAAATGTTGACTATTCCACAAATATACCTCACCAAATTTACACAGCACCTCAACACACTAATGAGGAGCAACAAAACATTTCTCCACCTACTTCGCCGTCTTTTTCTGCTATAACTGAAAATGTTGTTAATGAACTAAACGTTATAGAAAAGGCATTTGAAGTTGATAAAACTAAACTCCATAATGATTTTTATGCTTCCAAAAACACAGATAAGAGGACATGGTTCTTCAAAAACTTCGTGAAACAGAGAAAACAAATTCAAAATGAATTTATGAATTTTATGAATTCATTTTACAAAATAAAACCCATATTTTATTTTTTGA
>NC_021165.2:49150311-49150747 GCF_000331145.2 Cicer arietinum
AATAGCAAAACAATTAACTAAGATAGAAGAAAATCAACAAAATTCTACTGTCTCTCCGATTGAGACAACTGATCAAAAACTAAAAAACCCAGTTTTTAAACCATTCCAAATCTCAAAAACAAGTCAAAAACTGTTCAGGGAAGGCAGATCAGAATTCACCCAAGCCTTACATGAACAACTCAGTAGGATAAAACATTCCTCTACCTCCACGCCAATGGTAGCTAAAGATACCTTTAAGAAAACAGTTACGACTTTAGATCAAGTTTATGAAATCAAACACGAACCACAAAACCTGTGTAAACTTCAATGGCAGAAGGATCAACCTTTAGCCATGGTCACAACACCAAACTTAGGTATTGAAAATAGACCTAATGTCCTCTCTCAATCCAAATTCAATGCCAACACTGTCTACGAATGGAACATAGATGGCATGTCC
>NC_021165.2:49151964-49155337 GCF_000331145.2 Cicer arietinum
GAAACTTCTGAAGAAGAAACTGTCACGGATTCTGAAGTAAGTTCATCTGAAAATGATAAACCTCTATAGTTTGATGAACTAGGAACCTCTGACCCTCTTCACGATTCAGAAGCTAGTACAAAATCAATTAATGTTTTAACAAAGGATCAAGAACTAATTCTTGATATTATAAAACAGGTTGAAGATACAAAACTTCAAAAGGAAATAATAGGAAAACTGTTAAATACTTTTGAATCAAAACAAGGTCAACCTTCCACATCCTCATCAAAATTACTTCCTAAAACCACTTATGACCTAACAAATATCTTAGGAAAAAGAACAAAGTCACAAGCCCATGTCACGATTCAATCTCTGCAAGAGGAGATTAAAATTGTAAAACAAGAATTAAAAACTCTTAAACAAAAACAAGAAATTGATTCAAACATTCTTCAAAATCTTATTTCCCAGGCACAAAATCAAACCTCTTCTGACCATGAACAGGATGAAGAAGAAGGAGAAAATGAAGAATATTCTAACAAAATTGAAAATTTAGAAGAAATCCCCAGAGGATTTCTTTTCGTTTTAAGAACAGTAACCACAAGAAAATATTTAATCAAAATTAATTTAGTTTTTTCTGAAGATTTCAAATTCGAAACAATTGCACTTTTTGATACTGGAGCATATTTAAATTGCTTAAAAAGTAGCATTGTATCAAACAGATTTCTACAAAAATCTAATGAAATACTTGTTGCGGCTAACAACTCCAACATGATTATAAAAAGTAAAACTGAAGCTTCCATTAAAAATGGTAATGTTTCAATCAAAACTCCTTTTGTTTTATTAGAAAATATTACTCATACTGTCATTTTAGGGACTCCTTTCATTAACATGATAACTCCCTATTCAGTCAATTACGACAGTATTTCTTGCAAAACAAAAGAAGCCAAAATTATTTTCCCTTTTATTGAAAAACCCAGAACAAAGAATTTAAATCTTTTAAAAGCTTGCTCTGTTTACAAAACTGAATTAAATTGTTTAATTCAAGGAAAAGAAAAACATTTATATTTCCTAAAACAAGATGTTTCTTTTCTCAAAACTGAACAACAATTACAAAATAGTTTCGTAAAACAAAAAATTTCAGATCTCCAAAAAAGAATTGAAAACGAAATCTGTTCAGATTTACCAAATGCTTTTTGGAACAGAAAACAACATATGGTAGACCTACCATATGAAAATGACTTTTCCGATAAACAAATCCCAAAAAAAGCTAGACCTATCCAAATGAATTATGAACTTGAAACACATTGCAAAACAGAAATCCTAGATTTAGAACAAAAGGGTCTAATTACAAAGTCTAGGTCACCTTGGATTTGTGCAGCCTTCTATGTGAACAAAAATTCTGAAATAGAAAGAGGCACACCTAGTCTAGTCATAAACTACAAACCTTTAAACAAAGCTTTAAAATGGATTCGTTACCCGATTCCAAACAAAAAAGATCTTTTACAAAAATTACACTCTTCGTCTGTATTTTCAAAATTTGACATGAAATCAGGATTTTGGCAAATACAAATTGATCCAAAAGGTCGGTATAAAACAGCTTTTACGGTCCCTTTTGGTCAATATGAGTGGACGGTAATGCCCTTTGGATTAAAGAATGCCCCTTCAGAGTTCCAAAGAATTATGAATGAAATCTTTAATCGATTCTCAAAATTTTGCATTGTCTATATTGATGATGTCTTAATATTCTCTGAAACCATTGAACAACATTTCAAACATCTTAGAACATTTTTAATGATTACTAAGAAAAATGGATTAGTTGTTTCAAAATCCAAAATTTCTCTTTTTCAAACAAAAATCCGTTTCTTAGGACATTATATCTCTCGGGGTACTATCACCCCTATTGAAAGATCCCTATCTTTCGCAGATAAATTTCCTGACAAAATCCTTGACAAAACACAATTACAAAGGTTTTTAGGATCTTTAAACTACGTGTTAGATTTTTGTCCTAACATTAATAGGATAGCAAAACCTCTCCACGATAGACTAAAGAAAAACCCTGTCACATGAACTGATGAACATACCAAAATAGTTCAAATAATCAAAAAACAAGTTAAAGAAACAACAAAGAATGCATTATACAGTTTACATCTGCACACTGGAATGATTGCCAAAAGAATTACTCTACCATTAAAAAAGAAATACTTTCAATTGTCATGTGCATTACAAAATTTCAAAGCGATTTACTCAACCAAAAATTTTACTTCGAATTGATTGTAAATCTGCAAAAGAAGTTTTACAAAAAGATGTTCAAAATATTGCATCAAAACAAATTTTTGCCAGATGTTAAGCAATACTTAGCATTTTTGATTTTGAAATTGAATTTATTAAAGGAGATCAAAACTCAATTCCAGATTTTCTAACTAGAGAATTTCTACAAAACAGGACCTGAGTGATGCCCAGAAAATCAAAAAGAATAGAGGTCCAAAAGGACCAACCACAAGAAACCCCAAAACCTATCTCATCTGCAAAACCCATCCGATCCTGGGTAGAAGCTGTTGAAGAAAATGAAGCTCAAAGCCCAATTCAAAAATGGTTTGCAAGCCAACAAATAGCTGGTCCTGACAATTTCCAGGAATTATCAAAACATTTGGACAATCGAGGATCATTTCTATAACAGAAATCCTCAATTAGTCATCTCAAAGATTTTTCCAAAAGGCTGGTTTTTCAAACCATATGATTTATCAAAACCCCAGCCTTACTATAAATCTATTCTTGAATGTACAAGATCTGTAACAATTCAAGACAATCCAAAAGAAGGCCCGATTGCCTATTCAACCGCCAAAATCCACAAAATCATCCCACCTTCAGAATGGGCATCAAATCTTTACACACCAAAACAATTCCCGATTGATTTCAAAACTACAGTAAACCATTGTAGGACTTTTAATTACTAGGACTATCAACAAGCCTGGTACAACGTTTTTCTCATCCAAAACCAAAAATTTAGCCATACTTGGCTATTTTTCTTTAACCTAACCATGGAACCTTCAAAAATTCCACAGTGGTTTGCTCATTGGTGGAAATTTTTCGGCTCCATTCCAGATATCTTAAAACCGGAAGTCCAAGAAAGCTTCCAATTATACAAAACCCATTACAAACCAACAGAAAGGGAACGCAATTTTCACCCCGTAATGCTATTCTCTACAAAATTCTTTCTACCATGGGTATTAGCCTGGTATTTTGACATCAAACAAAAAGAAACACAAACAATCCTCGTAAGAAGATTCAAAGTCAGATGGTGGACAAAATTCTCTATTCCACCAAGCATCAAAAAACAAGCTGTGTCGACATGGCTCCAGAGGCAAGGAATGAAGAAGCCAGACCCAATGGCAAC
>NC_021165.2:49155365-49159092 GCF_000331145.2 Cicer arietinum
AGCAAAATCCGAAGAGGAGTACTTTGAAATCATGGCCCAACTTCTCAAAAGTAAGGCCCAATCATCCAAACATTCATCAGACAGCGCTTCAGAAGACTCTATCAAAATAGAAAATGAAAATGAAGACGACTGTTTCGGCATCTTATTACCAATAAAATGAGTATGACGGCCCAATATTCTTGGCCCATAAAAAAAAAAGTCTATCATGAAATGTATTGGGTCAAGCCCAAACGTAAACTTCGCTAAAAATAAGTCTCGGACCTAGCCCATATTAGATTCCAGACTTAAAAAAAAAAAAGTTTTATTATCAGTAAAAAACGATTATTTCAGAAAAGCAAAAGCAAAAGATTCGGGCACTTGTCTGCCACTCACACTAAAGTCCAAACGTGGCACCGAAAGCAGAAGGAATCTCATCATTTCCTCCACTACACCAAAGCTGTACAAGCATGACTCTTTGCCTATATAAGCAAGGCTTGTCTTCAGTTCAAGGCAGAGTGAAATACAGCAACATAGCTTCTGTTAGAAATCTTGAGAGTTTCTTGAGTGTCTCCTATATTTTATTTTGTATTTTCCGTTTTCAATTTTCAAGAACTTGATTCCATTGTAAGTATTCGTTAATATGTTTTAATCATATTCCGTTTTTCCTTATCGTATTCTTCTTTAAATTCTGTAATTTAAGTATGCTATGCACTTGCAGCTAACAAGTGATCTTGTGCATCAGAAACTGTGTTTAGCATGAACTTTTGTTTTTTCTTTGTTGTTTTCCAATTTGTCTTGCTAAAAACAAGTAATTTGGATTTACCGTTTTTCAGTTTTAGTGGTTTGTGGGTTTGGTTTTATTTCATTAAATTCTGTAACGCTATATTTCACATGCAAATCTTTGAACAAGACTTGAAAATCATATGTCATATAAGCTTAATGTCAAAATAGAGACAAGAAAAAATAAGGGGGCCAACTCAATGCTTGAAAATGCATGGAAGAAAAATCCAATATCGTCTATAAGTAATCTTAGTCAATAATGAAGAAATGATAGCACTTGACGATAAAGTTGTAACTAACTTGCATTATCTCCTTGAAACTATGGCAATGACCTCAACTTTTTGTCCCTTGATTTATACGAACTTTAAGAAAGTGTACAAAAATCATGAGTAATGTATATGGGCTTATATTCAAGAATAAGAGTTTAACTTTCATATTTTATTTGATTGTCAATTAGATGTTGCTCACAATAATGTTTTTCAGAGTAAATATATTATTCTTCAGAAAGAAAAGATAGTTGTATTTTCTCGAATAAATGATGCATGGAGACATTACAAATGTTATATCAAGAGGGCACATTTTCTAAAATACTCAATCTCAAAAGAAATGTTAAAAAAATAGGTCTGAAAGCATACCAGAACCTCATTTCAAAAGATTGTTGAAATATTGGAACAATAGTACCATCCAAGTAAGTGTATACATATTTTACATTACTTTTAGTCATTGTGTGTTGTATAGAATCTTTTGTGTATATATTCCTACTATAATTTTTTCCCTTACATTGTAGAACATTAGCAAGAAAAATATTGTCAATAGGGCTAAACAAAATTTTATGCATTGAATGGAGACAACAAATTTTGTTAGAATTCGGGGAAAAGAGATACAATATTTATACTTATTTATGTGTCTTTGTTATATATAAATTACAAGTCATCCTAATCAGTTTTTGTTACTTTATTTTCAATTCTTTTACCAATACAACTTGAAAAGAAGGAAAATAAGGAGGAAGTCACTCAAGCTAAAATGCATGTCATAACTCGTCAACGAAAAAAATGAAAAATTGATGAAGAAATAGAAATATCCATTGTATATTTATTATATACTTTTAATGTCCAAATTTTCAACTTTAACATTGATTTTTTTCTTTCGTGCTAAACTTCAGGATTTAATCCAAAACTCTAGTGAGCCTCCTGACCAAGTTTTTCAATCATTGTTTGGTAAAGAAAACCCTGATAGAGTTCGTTGTTGTAGAATAACAGCTACACCAACAATGTTATAGAAAAATGAAGAGATTTCTAACATCAAGAAACATTATAAAGGTGAAATTAGTAGCATGAAGTAAATGATGGAAGAATATGAGACATTTACAAAGAAAAGGATGAAAGCATATGAGGAACTTCTCAAATGTGCGCTAAACTAGCAAAGTCCAAGTTTAAATGAAGTTGTTGTTGATAGCATGATGGGACTCCATTCTTCTACATTGACCCATGTTCAAATAGTGTGGCATTCCATTCTTCTACATCGACCCATGTTCCTAAAAAAGAATAAGTATATTAGTTCGACTTACTAAACTATGAGATTATATAGTTTGATTTATTGCTATGATTAGGTATATCTTGTAGACTTATAACTAGTTATTGCTATTTAGTACTTGTGATATGTTTCTAGTCTTTCTTGCAATAGATAGTTTATCATGTTGGAATCAAGTTGGTTTTATACTTAGAGTTTTTATGTTAACAAAAGTATTTTATGAGAACAATATATTTGAGTTAATAGAGTATGAAAGAAGATTCATATTTTTGAAGACAATCTAAAATAAGATTTGATTCAGATTTATCACAAGAAGATATGAATTATTTACAAGAAGATATGATTAAGAATTGTTTACAAGAAGAAACACTCACAAGAAAATAAATTTTTTATTTGCAAATATATGATTCAGATTTCAGAAAAGGACAAAATATTGAATTGGACTTAGTCATATTCCTACTTGTGAAAGTTCAAGAACCGGTCCAACACTCACTACAAGAAATTGAACGTTTAGCGACAGTGAAAATCTGTAGGTAAACGTATAAAATCGCCCAATGCCTACGAAATTTCTCCGTGGCTATAGGATATAGTGACAAAATGTTTTTCGTTGTTGTAAATATTTGATTTTTACCTACGGAAATGTCACTGTTGGTATATGGTTAAGCCATAATTTTTAAAAGTTATACCTACAGTTTTGATTATGTTGCTATACATTTAAGTGACAGCTTCTTTCTGTTGGTATAGGTTTTAATGTAACAAATTTGCTATAAATATTATTCTTTTGTTATCTATAAAAATTATATAATAATTTACAATTTTATTTTATAAAATTAACCAAATATAAATACACAATAAAATATATATAAAGAGTCAAAATAAAATAAAAGGTGTTCATCGTATATATTAAAAATTTACATAAAAGTCTTACAACGATAAACCAATAGTTAAACAATGTTCACCATAGTGCAGTGTAGAATATTTTTACTTAGTAGTGGAAAACATTATCTTACTAACATTTAAAATAGACATATTATGTCATACATAACAATCTCAAAAAACATTAAGAAATTGAGTCCACTAAATTGCCAAGATTCCACCTTCAACAACAAAATAGCTTTAAATCTTCACCTACAATCAATAAAATAACAAATGAATAAATACACGATTCAATATAAAAAATATTACTAATAAAACAAAGAAAATATTAATGATTTTAATCAAAATTAACTAATACTATCTAATTACCATTTTCATTATTTTCACTGTTGTTTGGACTAAGTGAATTCAAATGGTTTTGAGCACTACATTCACCTGCTGGGGGCATATCTATTTGTTCTACAATCTTCCTAATCTGGGGTTCAAAACTCATGTCCAGCATCCTAGCTGCCTCATCTAAGACCAGATACCTATTCTTCTGCAGTGAAACTAGCTCTTTCCA
>NC_021165.2:49160335-49166445 GCF_000331145.2 Cicer arietinum
TTTTTATTGTGTCGTGTGTGACAATTATTCACAAGTTAAGCAAGCATTTCAATTAAACCACAAATATCGCAACAATGAGAAAATCCCTAAAATGAACCTTAACTCTCAATCAAAGTCGCGAAAATTCAAAACAGCATAGAAATTACATATAACTAAACAGATATTTCGAATATATATTTTATACGAAGTTGAAACTAACATAGAAAAAGAAATTTAAAAGACCTCATTTTGACATGGGTATTGATGGAAGTTAAGTAATTTTGAAACTTAAATCCCTCATTTTGAAGTAGAGTAATTTTTGCGCTTAAACTAAAAACCTGAAAGTGGCTGAAATCGAATAGGGTGAGTCAAAAAAAATTCAACACAAGACAAAAAAATTTAAAATCAAAACTCCAACACAAGATAAACAATGTTAAAGATAAATTACTTAATAACAATAAGAGTTAAATCTCATATTAGAAAAAAGAAAGAGAGAGAGAGAGAAAGAGAATGAATGTTAGGGTTTTCAAAATTGAAGATTTTGGGTTTCTACACAATCTATCCAAACAAGAGTGGAGAATTCACCCAAAATGTGAAGATCAAGAACAGCAGTAGCAAGAAACAAATAAGATGGCGGTGGTGTGCTCACAAAACGGCGGAGGGAAACCGAAACGCGACAACATAAGAGTTATAGAGGCATAAGAATGAGATAACACATTGCTAAAGCATCAACATATTATTGATTCTCCATCATCTCTAACAAGCTCCAACGACGGCCAGAGATGGCCTACAATAATGACGGCTAGGTTTGAAGGAGAGAAAAGAGTGTTTCATATTATTTTTATTAGATAGGAAATAAATGAGAAAGTTTATATGTGTCTCTGTGGGACTATACCCACGGGCATTGTTTTCGTAGCTATATGACACCTATACCTTCAGTTTTAAGGGCCGTAACTAAAAAACCCGTAGGTATATGGTAATTTTCTTGTAGTGACTTTTTTCCCTCCCAGATCAAAGCAAGCAATAGGAAGGAAGTTTCATTTGAAGAATTTGCGAAAGAAATCTTAACAAAATACAAACAATATCAATCTGAAGGATATACAGACTCAATCTTAAAAAAATACGAACAATATCAATCTGAAGGATATACAAACTCAATCTTAACAAAATACGAACAATATCAATATGAAGAATATGCAAACTCAATCTGAACAAAATATGAACACTATCAATCTGATGATTTTACAAACTCAATATGAACAAAATATGAATAGAATTAATCTAGAAGAATTGCTTATATTGGATTCATAAATAAAGAATTGGTTAAAGAACATATTATCAAAAAACATCTCTTTCAGAATTACTTTTGAATAAGGTCATTGGTGACCGTCATTGGTGACCAAGCTAGGAATAAAGGTACAATTCATAATTAAAAAGGACTAAATTAAGGTGTAATTCAAGTTGTTGATTTAGTGGATTAAATCCTTATGATTGAAAGGACTAGGTGTAGCCAAGTTAAGGTGAACTAGGTTAAATTACTTGTGTAGCTTTATTCCTACACTCCTTAGTTTTATGATTGCTTCTACTCTAAGTAAATTATCAAGTTTGAACCACTTTAATCAAATAATAAAAAAGTTATCAACTTAGTCAAACACAATTCAACCCTCTATTCTCGTGTTTGCACCTTTAATTGGCATCAGAGCTCAGTTTCAAGGTTGAGCACTTTACCGTGTTTGAGGAAATATCCAAGGGTTCAGCATGTTTGGATTCAATGAAGAAGCTGCTGGAGGAAACATCAACAAACCACATATGTTTGATGGAGGCCTTTTTGAGTATTGGAAGGTGGAAGATGGTTATACTGCTCCAAAGAATACTGATTCTATTGAGATTCCAATGAAAGATATGGATGGTGATCACAAGAAGATGTACAAGATGCATCATAAGTCTAGAACATTCATGATAAATGCAATCACTTTCAAGGAGTTTGACAAGTACACCAACAAGGAGACATCAAATAGTATTTATGATAGTCTGGTTATGACCTATGAAGGAAGCAATCAAGTTCAGGAAGCAAAGGCCAACCTCCTAGTCAATATGTATAAGTTGTTCAAGATGGAAGAAGATGAAGATATTGAAACAATATTTTCCAGATTCCAAATTCCAAATTCCAAATTCCAAATTCTGGTCTCAAGATTAAAGATACTTGAGAAAAGTTATACTATTGTTGATCATGTAAAAAAATTATAAGAAGTCTGCAAAGCAAGTGGAGACGTAAGATCAGTGCCATTCAGAAATAAAAGGATCTAAATACTCTTAAGCTGGAAGAATTATTAAGCTCTCTCAGATCACATTAAATTGAACTTGCAGAGGATGAGTCCAAGAAAAAGCAATCAACCTTGGCTTTGAAACAAAATAAGTTAAGATAATGCCTAGTTTCTCTGGTCCAAAATTAACTATGACTAATGTGAATAAATCTAGTTATATAAAGTAACATTGACAAAGATTAATTAGTTGTTAGTATTTAGATATGATTTATTTCTTCTAGATTTAACATCTAGCAAACAGAGAGAATCTAGTATCGAGTAATTTAAATAAAACTTCATGTCTTAGATGTGGAGACCTTGTTCTTATCACATACCTTTGCTTGTTATTTGGTAGTTTTCTTACAACTACTAGTTGCTATATTCGTTGTTCTTATTTAATTTAATTGAGCATATTAATGCTCATTTATTTGTTTATAATTATAATGGCAGTTTAGGTTCGGATTCTGAATAGCTAAAATTTGGAAGTTTTTCTAAAATAAACAAGTTTCATGTCGAAATAAGATTTTATAATCTAAATTATTTTGTGTTAAAACACTAGTTTTGTTATTGTGATGAAAAATTTTGATTCATTTTTTTTAATGTTCATAACTATAATTACATATTTTTCCTTTATTTCTATTAATATAATTAATATAATATTAATTTTTTTAGGTTGGACCTCAAGATCATCACCAAAAAGAATGAAGTTAGTGGAATGCATGGAAGACTTGACTTTTTTTTTTTTTTTTGGAATGAAAACTTGGTTTCGCTTTTCTCGAATAATAAACTTTGTGGTTTTTAAAACTATGATAACAACGAATTTAATTATGCATTGGTTCTTTTTGGATGCCTAATACTATTTGCGTAACGATATTTTTACAAGACAATTGTTTTTCTTGGTAACGTATATTTTAATTAAGATTTAATTATGTTGATTATTATGACCTCGTAATTACAGAATATGACAGTAGTTATCAAATTAACACAATATTTCATACACAACGGAATTATAGCATAGCATACAAGATTGACAATTAATCGTAAAAAGGATAAGGGATAGAATGCACCAAGGGTTATCCTGGTTCAGTTGTCAATAAGACAACCTACATCCAGTCTTGACAATCCAACTTGATTTCAGCTTTTTCTCCAATAGAAAGAATTGAGACTTGTTTACAGATTGTCTAGTTTCCTCGAAACCTATCTATCTAACTCGAATTCTTTCCTATTGCTTAACCCCTTGATCCTTGCAGTCACTCGGCAGACTCACACAAAATCAAGTACAGCTCCTTCTTGATGAGGCCTTTCACCCAAGAAGATCGCCACCAGTTTCTAGCTGGATTTTTCACAGTCGTTTCTTTACAGAGTATTTGTTACAAACAAAATAAAAGAAGTACAAAAGTTTGTCTTCAATCTTGATCAATGTATCTCACAAGAATCTGGTTGTTCAATGATTGTTTAGGAGATCATTGTCTTTTCTCTCAAGAATACTTTTTCAGCTCTCTTAATGATTATGGATAATCTTTTGGTCTTGATCTGAAAAAGGCAATATCAGAATGTTAACATAGTGTTCTTAAGAGTTCTTCAGTATTCTGAAGTATATTCAAGTGTTATGATCAGTTATTGAGAGAATGATTGAAAACTGTTTATATAGTTTCTGAAAAACAACTAATATATCGATTTACCAATCGATTCATTAAAGTGATAAAACAGGCCTAATCGATTTGCCAATCGATTATCGCGAGTCTTGTTTTTCTTGAATCTTGAAACTACATAAACCAATCGATTTCCCAATCGATTCTTTTAAAAACACTTTTCAGTAAATTATGTGCAGACTTATATGAGTCGATTGCATAATCGATATCATTGTTCCAATAATAAAGTCACACCAATCGATTACTTAATCGATTTACTAAGTCACATAATCGATTTGGCCACAAACTGAGAGTTCACTGTGATTTCAAAATATTTGTTTCAATCGATTTGCCAATCGATTGTGTTTAAAACAGTGACTTAGCTATTTTCATGTTAATCGAAGTGCCAATCGATTTGGTAGTATTTTTCTGAAAAGTTCTTACCAGTTGTTTAGTTCAATCGATTTCCTAATCGATTGATATCAAACTTAACATGATTGAAATTCTCACAATAGATTGTCCAATATATTGTGTTTGTCACAGGTCATGTTACTTTTGAAATATTATTTAAGCAATCGATTTGCCAATCGATTAGCCTAGTAAATGGATTGTCCCTGTGACTTACCCAATCGATTTCCCAATCGATTTGTTTCAATCAGTTTTTACTTTGTGATGTGCACAATCGATTTGTCAATCGATTAGTCTGTAAATCAGGTTGCCACTGACTTGCACAATTTTTATTTTTGATTGTGCCATTCGATTGCTTAATCGATTGTGTAACCACAAACAATATGTTTCCTTACAACCCTTTTACGAAATCGATTTCCTAACCGATTTTCTCAGTAGATATTCAACTTTTGATGATTTCTTGAGTTCCAAGCAATTTGTCTCAAGTATGTAGGGTTGAGTTGTTGTTCCTGAAATCTTGCTCAGTTAAAATGTTAGATTTATCATATGATGTATGAACATTGTATGTTTGTTAATTATGTCAAAATTAGGATTAAGAGGACTAAAGTCCAACAATCTCCCCCTTTTGGCATAAGTGACAAGCATACAATTTTAACTTGAGTTGAGCATTTCAAGACATAATATTAACAACATTTCATAGCATCATATGTACCATTGTCAGATCATAAAATCAGAGCATCAGATCAGAGCATAACAGTACACATGCTATTTAACAATATCAGAGCATTGTAATAATTCATTATCAGTCATCAGAGTTATCATCAAAAATTATGCAGCAGTCATTAGCAAGTTAATAATTTTTCTCCCCCTTTGTCAGTTAAGGCAAAAAGGCAGAAAAACAATTTCCTCCCCCTATGTTATTTAAACATAAGCACTGGGGGTTGAAGTTTGAAAACAGTGTATCAGAGCAACAAATGAGCATATCAAAATATTATGGCAAATGATTTCAGAGAGTAATGGAATAAACGTTCTAGTGCATTATATATATAGAAGAAATGAATACACCAAGTCATTACAAAACAACACAGATCCTAAACTCCTAATCTCCTAAACTGGGCTGGTTCTCACTATTATCTAAGGGAGAGGCAGAGACCGCTGTATTACCCTCAGCAGGTGTCTCCTCAACGTGAGTTGTAGGATGATCTAGGGGAGTTGGGTTAGGTTCCTCTGTTGCTTGACGACCGATGTCTGCTATATCTTCAAATGACAGCTTTATGCCTAAATGCGCTTGAATAGCATCAACATCCTGAACAACTGAATTCAGGGATGCCTGGAGAGTCCTCAGATTTGCTTCCATTCTGGCCTGTGACTCTAGCATTTTGGCATTGTGAGCCATCTGAACTTCTATAAATTCCATTAATTTTGCAACAAACTCGGGAGGGGCTGTTTCAATAGCTGGTTGAGGATGAGGTTGAGGTGGTTCAACATTAGGCTGAGGTCTTATCCAAATACCATGTAACCTTTTCAATTGCATCTGGTTTACAATTGATTCTTCAAAAATTAGAGTGGTATTCGAAGATTCTTCATTAACAAATGATACCTTGAAGTGTTTCAAAATCTTGGTAATCATTTGAGGATAAGGCAACACAAGCTTACTCTGTGAAGCCTCTAACATGTGCCTTAGCACAATCCATGCCCAGCTCATCCTGAGCTCCTTGGATAATCCCCATAGCAGTAGTATATCCAACTTCTGGACTACTGCATGGTTAACGGATCGTGGCACAAGCAT
>NC_021165.2:49167418-49184558 GCF_000331145.2 Cicer arietinum
AATCTTGGATAACTATCAAGAGTAGAGGAGAGAAATCCCTCAAGACCGTGAAACCTCAGATGGTTTTGGAAAGTAAAACCGTTTGCATCAAAATATGCCAAATCCAAAGTCCTTGCCTCATGGATTTTTCTCTTAAGAAAGTCTGATGGAATGGTAGGTTCTACATCTTTTTCCTTAGATGCAGGAGCTTTCTTAGGTGGGGGTGAAGAAACTAGTTTCTTCTTCTTCTTCTGTGAGATTTCCTTCATGGCGTCAGCCATAAGCTTTTCAGTTGGTGGTTCCTTTCTCTTTTTGGGTTTCTCTTGATTAACAGCAGGTGCCTTGCCTTTATCCTTGGCAAGAATCTTATGTGTAGGAATGGGTACTCTTTTGGTTAAAGTAGGTGGAGGTGAAGGGGTTCCACTGGATGAAGATGATGGTGAGGGGGTGCGTGTTTGGGTTTGTTTAACTCGTGCCATAATTGTAAGTTGAAGTAGTTTGAATGTAGTTAGTAACAGAGAACAATTGCAGAGACAGAGCAAAGAGATGAAGCAGAGAAAATAGTGAAATCTGGAGAATTGCAGTGACGAAATCGATTGATAACTGTTCCTAGTTAAACCCTTAAATGTGTAACTCGATTGCACAATCGATTATGTTACCGTTGCTGGGTAATGTCAATCGATTTAGTAATTATTGCATTCAACGGCTAGTAAAGGAGAGACACAACGGTCATATTGTAAATCAATTCCCAAATCGATTTCCATATTTACTTAATCGATGTCCAAATCGATTGTTTTAAAGTTGAAAGGTGAACTAGTCGATTTCCCAATCGACGCTCGGTCAAGGTTAAAATTTTTTTTTCTGAACTTTGAAGTCTGGGGCCAAAGCAATCGATTTTGTAAACTATATACCAGGCTGGTAATCGATTACCCAATCGATTTAACTGGAAAACACTGCAAGCACCAGAAGTGTCCTTTGAAAGGGTTCAAAGATCAGACGTCACTAGGATCAATGATCCCTAATTTCATCCTTATATGCAGGAAACTTTCTCTTGGTAAAGCTTTGGTGAATATGTCAGCCAGCTGTTCGGCTGTGTTAACATACTCAAGCTTAATGATTCTATTTTGAAAGTCATCCCTTATAAAACGATGTCTTACTTCAATGTGCTTGGTCCTGGAGTGCATCATTGGATTCTTAGTAATACTTATTGCACTTGTGTTATCACACATGATAGGTACTGTTCCCAAGTCAACACCAAAATCCAATAAATGTTGTTTCATCCAAAGAATCTGAGCACAACAGCTCCCAGCTGCGATATATTCAGCTTCAGCAGTCGATAAAGCAATGCTAGTCTGTTTCTTGCTGAACCACGACACAAGAGAGTTTCCAAGTAAATGACAAGTTCCAGAAGTGATTTTCCTGTCTAGTTTGCATCTGACAAAGTCTGAATCTGAGTAACCAACTAAGGTACAGGTTGATCCCTCTGGATACCACAAGCCGAGACTCTTAGTTCCTACTAGATATCTGAAAATCCTCTTAACTGCACTCAGGTGAGACTCCTTAGGATTTGATTTGTACCTTGCACACATACAAACACTGAACATGATGTCTGGCCTGCTTGCTGTAAGATAGAGCAAAGATCCTATCATACCCCGAAACCTAGTAACATCTACAGGTTTACCTTTCTCATCTATGTCTAAGTAATTTCCTTGACTCATGGGAGTATCAATGGACTTAAGGTTTTCAAAACTAAATTTCTTTATCAAATCATTACAGTATTTAGTTTGACTAATGAAAATGCCTTGCTTGCTTTGGTTAATTTGAAATCCCAAGAAATAAGATAGTTCACCCATCATTGACATTTCAAATTTACCTTTCATTAAATTTTCAAAATCTTTGCACAACTTATTGTTAGTAGATCCAAATATTATGTCATCAACATATACTTGGACAAGCAAGATATCATTTTCAGTAGTTTTTGTGAAAAGGGTCTTGTCAACATTTCCTCTTAAAAAGTTTTGTTGAATAAGGAAATTGTTGAGCTTCTCATACCAAGCTCTTGGAGCTTGTTTCAACCCATAAGTGATTATAGACAACAAAATATCTTTATCATATCTTTGTTTTTTTTTTTGGCACAAATTATCTTATGTTTATTTTTATCTTATAAGAATATATCAAATCTTACGTCATATATTCTTCAGTTTTAATTTTGCGCCCAAGTTCATAGATTTGGTGAATTCATCATTTCAAGTAATAATTTGCTATATATTTATAGGTAATACTGTAACTTCCGTATATACTCATTCCAATGTAGGAAAATAAGTTATCCTTTTAAGCATTTTAATCATGATTTCGATATTTATTTTGACAAACAACTTTACTTTTTTTATAAATTTATTTTCTAAAAAAAATTGTAATAAAAAATAAAACATTTAAAATGACTTTTTAAGAGAAATATTCAAATCATTTAAACTTAATTTCTATTGATTCTTAAAACACATTCACGATTTTCAAAATGTAACACTCTATTTATTTTTAAGAGAAGTTATTCATGTTAGATAATATTGTTATACAGTAGTAAGAGTATTTTAAACATTTTTATTCTCTTGTATATATATTTATTGTAACTCTACTGACTCAAATCTTGTTCATTCTATTTTATAAAAATCTCAGAGGGGTTGTTTCTTCTTCCTTTCTTCTTCTTCCTCCTTTCTATGTTTATCATTCTTAACATGGTATCAAAGAGATTTGGTTGATTTTGGGATCTACTGTAAAGTAGTCCACAACTTAGTGGTCCTCCGATTTGCTTCCTCCATTTTCGACCTAATTCTACCTCTCTGTTTCTGGCGCGATTATGCTCTTCTGTTTTTCGGCGTGGCTCTACTCTTCTGTTTCTAGAATGATTTTGTTTGGTTCCTAATTGACTTTGCTATTGACAGATTATCCCTAATTTCTTTTGTTTTAGTGATTGTGGTCGTTGTATTTTCATGTCATTATTTGTTATGGTTGGTGTTAAGGATGACTCTCTTCAAGCTATTAGTGCCCACCTCAATGGACAAAATTACTCTTATTGGATTTATGTGATGCAAAAAATTTTGATTGGAAAATATATGTTGAGTTATGTTGATGGAACTTATGTGAAGCGTACAGATAAAAATGACGAAGCTAAATACACAAAAGATTTGAAAAAATGGAATGTTAGTAATTCAAAAATTATTACTTGGATTAGTAATTCTTTTGTGCTGTTGATAGACGTGCAACTAGCAAAGTATGATATTGCTAAAGAGATTTGGGATCACTTGAAATGTTTGTATGTTCAATCTAAGTTTGCAAAACGTTATCAGTTGGCAAATGATATTAAGGCCCTTAAGCAAAATAATAAAATTATTCAAGAATTCTATTCGGCAATGACTAACTTGTGGGATCAATTGACTCTTATGGAATCAACTAAGTTGAAAGCTGTCAAAACGTATACTAATCAAAGAGAGGAGCAACGTTCGGTTTGGTTTCTGATGGCTCTTCGTGATGATTTTGAGGGCCATCCTGGGGGTGTTTTGCATCGTTCTCCTCTTCCTACTGTTGAGATAAGGGAATTCTCTTAACCCTTCATCTATTTTTGTTGCTCCTATTCAAAAAGGAAAATCTCAAGCGAAAGTTGGGCTTGGTAATGATAAATGTTCTTTTTGCAAAGAAAAAAGTCATTGGAAAACAAATTGTCCGAAATTGGGGAGAACACACAAGAAGAATTTTAGGGGACCACCGTCCAATGTTGTTGATTCTACTCCTCCTACGATTGGCTCAAGTTCTGGTTCTGTATACTCATTTGAGACTATTTCCCAAATATACAATATTGCAGAACAACTCCAAAAACTTCTTGCCACTCAATCACATGCCATGTCTGCTTCTCTACTAAATGTTTGAACTCGTCTAGTCTGTCAGGTATATCTTATTCCATATGGGTTCTTGATTCTGTAGCATCTCATCATATGACATATGATGATAAATCTTTTATGTCTATGAATCATACCTTTTATGTGTCGGTTATGACTGCTGATGTCACTCTTATGCCATTAGCAGGAATTGGTTCTGTCTCCACACCTAACTTGTCTTTTTTCTAATGTTTATTATAATCTTAATCTCACTTTGAGTATTGCTTCCATTAGTCAACAATGTGATTTCAATTATATTTTCTTCCACTTCTTGTTGTGTGCATGATCCATATTCCAGGAGGCTGATTGGGACATGTCATAGACATGGCAGACTTTCTGTTTTGGATGATATGCGAGTCCCAGATATTACAGCCTCAATAACCTCCACTAACTTATTATATAGTTTTCGTTTGAATTCTTCGTCTTCTAGTTTTTATTTATAGAATTCTCACCTTGGACATGTTTCTGCTTCTAGATTAAAATATTTGGCTTATATTGGAGCTTTAGGAAAGTTACAAACCACTGCTATTTCATAATGTTGTGGCAGTAAACTTGCTAAATTTTTCAACTTTACCATTTAGTAAAAGTGTTTTTGGTTCATATGTGCCTTTTGATTTAGTTCACTCAGATGTTTGGGGTCCATCACTCATTTTCATCAAAGGTTGATCTAGATATTATGCTTCTTTTATTGGTGATTACACTCGTTATTGTTGAGTTTATCTTTTGAAAAATCAGTCTAAATGTTTTGACATTTATCATATGTTTCGTGCTATGGCCAACATTAAGCAAAATATTGTTATGAAGTGCTTTCATTGTGATTTAGGTGGTGAATATACCTCTCATAAATTCTTTGAGTTACTTGTTTATGATGGCACCCTATGTTGAGAAAAAATCTCAAATTAATGTTTTGATGATAATCAAACAAAGTTAATTAAACTTCTAATTATGATTCTAAAAAGTGTTTTTTTTATTTAACATGTGTTTTTGAGTGTATTAATCAATGACAGGTATGAAACATATCAACATAAGATCATATTAGAAAGAAAAAAAATTCAAATAAATGACGAACATTCTGACATAATTCTAGGAAAAATGAAGATCGTTCTTCACAGCGTTTAGTTTCTTCAAACAATGAATGTTCCTATTCTTAATGAAATAAGATAAAGATCGAATTTGATGACCAAAATAATTAATCCTTTACAAATCTACCAAATGTATACAAGATTACATTAGAATGATTCCTTCCTGAAACAAAGGAAAAAGTTATGCAAGATCATTCTCCATATTAAGCAAGCAGCAATGACAACCTTGACATACCTGATTGAACATTGGAACTGCATCTCTAAGCAGTCTGCATACGTGACAGAGCAAAGTATTACTTCAAGACAGCTGTCAAAGATTCTTAAACTTAGCACTTCTCAAAACAGCTATGAAGATCGTTTTGGTTTTATAAGCAAGAACGTTCCTGCTTTAAGACATCACTTATCCACTTAAATTGAAATAAGACAACTGGACCTTTTACAACGGCTAGATGTTTTGTCATCAACCTCCATGTAGCCTATGAAAGGAACCTCAAGATCAAGGATAAGGAAAGAGCTTCAAGTGCAAGCAATCTATCACATATACAATCATAATTGAAAATACGAAAGCTCTTCAATCAAAAGGAAAGGCTCTAGTTTTTGTTCATCTAGATTTCAGGATCATTCTGTTGAGTCCTTTGCCAAGAATCTAAACTCAAACAAGTTTTGAGTACACTCGAATTCATCAAACTTTTTTAATCAACACATTTGTAACTCAAGACTATTGTGTTAAAAATAGTTTGAGTAAATTGTAAAAAATCCTTTTATGGTTAAAAGGTAATATGTAAATATCCTCTCTAAGATTGAAATGTAACTGGTGGAAATCGTTTCTAGGTTGAAAGGTAACAACCTGTAACAGATCAAGATTTATCTGGAAAGGTTGTGTGAAAAGCAAGAACAGTCTTGATTGAACACTTAGTGAAAAATCTCACAATTGTGAGGACTGGACGTAACCCACTTTGGGTGAACTAGGATATATCTGTGTGTGATCATTTTCCCTTTATCTTTATTTGTTTATGCTTCACTAACCATATATCTCATAGATAAGTTAATTTTGTCATTTCACTAACCAAGAACGTTATGCTTTTATTGTGTTTAACCAAGATTGATCTTGAGTTATATATTTTGAAAATTAGAAAGAGTTATTTAAAAAGGGGCAATTACAATTCAAACCCCTCTTGTAATTGACATTGTCACTTCAATTGGCATCTAAGCCAGCCTCTAAGGATTAACACTCAAAAGGGATAGAGTAAAGATTTCGGAAGCAATGTCAAAACCCATGTACATCATTGAATGAGGATTATCAAACAAGCCACCAATTTCTAGAAAAGAAAGATGCAACTGTTTCTAAAATCACAAGACACGTGAATGTGGCGCATCATTACAGATAAAAACTTCATACCAAGAATCGACCAAACTGACTCAACATCTGCTAAAAAGAAAAAAGCATATTGGAAAACATAATATAAAACTAAGGTACTTCTAAATTCTAAAGCTCTGCTATTTTTACCACGTGCCTTAAACAGGGAAGAAAGTGAAAGAGTCGATGAATGTGACACAACAAAAAGGGTATGGGAGACACTACAAACTCATCATGAAGGAACAAGTCATGTCAAAGAAACTAGAATTGATATCGGCATAAGAAAGTTTGAACTGTTTGAAATGAATGAATGAGAAACTATTGATGAAATGTATTCAAGGTTTACAACTATTGTAAATGAAATTCGCTTATTTGGCAAAGCAGACATAGTAAAAGACAGAGTAGGAAAAATAATGAGATGTCTTCCAGTCATATGGAGACCAATGGTGATAGACATAAGTCAAGCCAAGAATCTTAAGGTACTCGGATTAGAAGAACTAGTTGGCACCTTACGAGCACATGAAATGCTGCTACAGGAAGACAAACCAACAAAGAAAGGAAAAATAATAGCCTTAAAAGCTTATGAAAATTCTTAATAAAGCATACCATTACAACCATATGAAAAAGAAGATTCAGAAGAAATCGACCAGGAAAATGCATGTTTTGGATTCAAAGGATGATGAGGAGAAGAGATCAGATAAAAAAGGTTTCAAATTACATGTTTTGGACGCAACAAACTAGGACATTATAAAATATAATGTCCCTTGAATAAAAAAACACCAAAAAGATTTCCCTTCAAGAAAATATATGTGATGGTTAACTGGGATGATTCTAATAAATCAAAAAGAGAGGAGCCTGAAGAAGCCAACATATGTTTGATGGAAAATCAGAAGACAATGAGGTAATAAATTATGAACTATGTCCTTTATGTGAACAAATGGAAAAAGATTTTGACAACTTACTAAACAATTCAAATCTCTTTTTTCAAAAATGTAGTTACTTAAAAGACCAAGTTTACAAAGAAACAAAATAAAAAGAAAAAGCTCAAGCTATGATTGATGAACTAAAAAAAAATCATTCGAAGCATGTAGGAATCTCATCTTGAGAAAATTGAGGAAATTGAAAATCAAAAAATTTCTACGATTCAAAAGAAGAGCGTTCTTCTTAAAATTTAAATTGAAATCCTAAAAAATGACTTGGAAATTATTATCAATTCTATTGAAACCTTTCAAAACATCTTGGGATCCCAAGTAGGGCTATTTGCTAAAGATAGACTTGGTTTTGACAAAACCCATAAACAAAAACTTTATGAAAACTTTTTTGTTCCTAAAAGAAAGGAAGACAAGTGCAAAACAAAATGTTCATACTGTAAAAAAATTGGACATCTTGAGTATACATGTTATTTCAAAAAAGAGAATAAAAATTCAAAGCAAAAGGGTCACTTAAAAAGGAAGAATGTTCTGCAAATAGAACAAAACATTCATCACAAAGTTTTGAAAACGAAGAATGTTCTTGAAACAGTTCAGAACCTTCTTTCAGTAAGAAAATGCTCCTTCTGCTAAAAAATTGGACATGCTGAATCACAACGTTATTTTAAAAAATCTACTACTAAGGGAAAAACTAACTCTCAAGGACCCAAGATAAAATTGGTACCTAAAAATCTTGTAACATCTAATACAAATCAGTTCTCAAAATATCAAGAAAAAGCCATGGTATTTGGACAATGGCTGCTCGAGACATATGAAAGGAGATAAACAATGTTTTATGTCCTTCATAAAAAAGGATGGAGGGTCAGTAACTTTTGGGAACAATGATCAAGCGAAAATCAAAGGTAAGATAACTATATGTAAGGAAAACTCTGCTAAAACTAATGATGTTCAATATGTTGAAGGTCTGAAGGATAATCTTCTAAGCATTAGTCAACTATGTGACAATGGCTTTAAGGTTATATTTAAACCAAACATATGTGAATTCAGAAAGACAACTTCTAGAGATATTTTGTTCTTTGGATCCAGAAAGAAAAATCTCTATGTTTTATATATTGAGGAATTACCAGTTGAATCATGCTTAATGTCCATCAATAAAGACAAATGGATGTGGCATAAACTAATTGGACATGTTAATATGAAAACAATCTCAAATTTATCCAAATTAGATCTTGTTAGAGGTCTGCCTAAAATAACTTTTGAAAAGGACAAAATATGCGAAACTTGTGCAAAAGAAAAACAAGTCAAGAGTAGTTCTCATTCAAAAGATTTTATATCAGCTAAAAAACCTCTTGAACTGCTTCACATTGATTTTTTTGGTCATATCCAAACAATAAGCTTTGGAGGAATGAAATATGGTTTTGTTATTGTTGATGACTTTTCTCGATACACATGGGTACTCTTTTTAAAACAAAAGGACGATGTATTCAACGATTTTAAAACTTTATGCAAAAAGGTACAAAATGAAAAAGACTCTAACATAATCTTCGTAAGAAGTGATCATGGAGGAGAATTCTCAAATACTTCTTTTAAAACCTTTTTTGATGAACTTGATATTTCTCATAATCTATCTTGTGCAAGAACTCCCCAACAAAATGGAGTTGTTGAACGTAAGAATAGAACATTACAAGGAATGGCAAGAACAAACTTGGATGAATCAAATGTTGAAAAATATTTCTGGGCTGAAGCTATCAACACTTAATGTTATATTTTGAATCAAGTATCCATAAGGAAAATCATCAACAAGACACCGAATGAAATATGGAAAAATATAAAGCCAAATATTTCATACATTCACATTTTTGTGTGCTACTATTACATTTTAAATAACAAAAAAAAAATCTAGGGAAGTTTGATGCAAAATTAGACAAAGCCATTTTCTTAGGATACTCAATTGATTCCAAAAGGTATCACATATTTAATTTGAGATAAAAAATTGTTGAAATAAGCATGCATATATTGTTTGATGAATCTGATGATATTGATGTAAGTAAGATAGATGATGAAAAAGAAGAACAATCTTGACATCAACGACATATTGTTCCTCAGAAAAACGAGATAGATAAACAATCTTCGTTTCAATCTCCTCCACGAAGCTGGAAAATCATAGGGGATCATCCACAAAACCAAATTATAGAAAATACATCTGATGGAATCAAAACAAGAATGTCTTTTAAAGATGATATCAACAACATGGCAATGATATCTCAAATAGAGCCAAAATCAATCAAAGAAGCCATAATTGATCAATCTTGGGTCGAAGCAATGAAAGAAGAACTTCTACAATTTAAAAAGAATGATGTATGGACTTTTGTCCCAAATCCACAAGACCAAATGGTCATTGGAACAAGATGGGTATTCAGAAACAAGTTGGATGAAGAAGGTAAAGTAATAAGAATTAAAGCAAGGCTGGTAGTTCAAGGGTATAACCAACAAGAAGGTATAGACTATGATGAGACCTTCGCTTCAGTTGCAAGGTTATAAGCTACCAGAATTCTTCTTGCATATGCATCTCATAAACTCATTAAACTTTTTTAAATGGATGTCAAAAGTGCATTTTTAAATGTTTTTTTTAAATGAACAAGTATATGTTCATCAACCTCTTGGCTTTGAAAATCAAAAGAAGCCAAATCATATCTTCAAACTTACCAAAGCTTTATATAGACTGAAACAAGCTCCTAGAGCATGGTATGATAGATTAAGCTCATTTCTAATCAAAAATGGATTCTACAGAGGAAAAATTGACACAACACTCTTTAAGAAAATTGATAAAAGTGATTTACTTATTGTTCAAGTGTATCTTGATGACATCATCTTTGGATCAACAAATGAAAAAATATGTAAGGATTTTCTAAATCTCATGCAAAGTGAATTTGAAATGAGTATGATGGGAGAGTTGAAATATTTTCTTGGTTTACAAATTAAACAACATATAATATAGAAAAAATATTTATAAGTTAAGAAAAATACATAAAAGATCTCTTAACAAAATGCAGAATTGATGAAGCCAAAATGATGTCAACTCCCATGCATCCGTCCTCCATTTTAGACAAAGATGAACAAGGAAAATCCATTTCTTAAAAAGAATATAGAGGAATGATAGGTTTATCACTTTACTTAACCACAAGTAGACCAAATATCATGTTTGCAGTAAGATTATGTGTTAGGTTTCAGTTTTCACCTAAAGAATCTCATTTATATGTTGTAAAAAGAATTTTTTGATATCTTGGCCTTTGGTATGGCAAAATAAATTATTTTGATCTTGTAGCTTATTGTGATGTTGACTATGCTAGAGACAAATTGAAAGAAAAAACACAAGCGGTGCATGTCAGTTTCTTGAAGAAGCCTTAATAAGTTGGTCATGTAGAAAGCAGAATACAATTACATTATCAACTACTAAAGCTGAATAAGTCTCAGTTGCAAATTGTTGCTCCCATGTTCTATGGATTAAAAACCAACTTGAAGACTTTTCAATAAGTTATTCAAATATCCTAATTTACTGTAATAATATGAGTGCTATCAATCTCTCTAAAATCCTATTCAACACTCAAGGTCTAAAAACATTGAAATAACATCATTTTATTAGGGATCATGTGAACAAAAAAGAAGTTGAATTAATCTTTGTTGATACAAACAATCAACTAGGTGACATATTTACCATACTAGGAGAACACTCTTCCAAACCCTATAAACCCTCTACATCCCTAACCAATCCAACTCATCTTCTACTATATCCCTAACAAACCCTCTACATACCTAACAAACCTTTTACATACCTAGCTTGATAATCCATAAATCCAACTCATCTTCGACTATCTCTTAGTTTTTGGCTTCACGAAAACTCAAAAACCCTAAAACACCCTCTTACAAAAACATAAACCCAAAACATTTTTCTTCAACACCCACACCACGAGAACATTCTCCAGCAAAACCTACGCAACCTGACAACACAACCTCTAAACCTCTATCCAAACAAATCTCTTCAAAAATCCTCATCCCTCCTCTATTATCATCTAAATTCCATAAAGTGTTTCATGAAAAATATGTTGAAAGACTAATTGGTATTGGTCGAGTTTTCATGTTTAAAATCTTCAATATGAAGGCACTTCTATAAGGCATCATACCGATGCTCTTGGATGGACATATTTTATCCAAATCTCTTATTCCTTTTATCCTGAGGTGATTATGGCATTTTAGTGCAAAGCTTAAGCTTGTGCAGATAAATTTCTCATTGTCTCAAATCTGAAAGGAGTTGAAATTCACTTAACCCCTACCATTTTGGCTAAAATATTAGAACTTCCATATGAAGGACCCATAATTTTTGGCAAAAACTGGTATTCAACTTTGAACATCACCAAAGATGAAGTCTTTAAAGAGTTGTTTATTTCCGGCTCTACTAATTTTGTTTCCGCTGACCTCAAACCTTTCCCCGAAATTTTCAACAACATTAGCCAACATTCAATTCTACCTAATGTGGTAGTCATGAATATGTCTCAAACAATGATTCCTTGGTCATTTACCACCTTCTCCACTGCAAAAAAATTAAATCTCCCCCATCTCATCATTCAAAATATGATTGCTGCAGCAAACATGAATTACAAGAGAAATGTCGTTCCTTATGGTATGGTTCTCTAAAAAAAATTCATATATTTTAATGTCTCTTTTTAACAAAACTTCTAGCATCAAATTTCAAAATTTTCACCAAAAAATATCTTTCACGTGAAGTAAGTTCCATCCATTCCACTATCCCTCTTTTCTCCTAAAGCTATTTTCTCTCAACCAATAATAAAACACAAACGATATGTAAGACAACTTGTAGTTAAATCAAATGTTGAACATCACTTCGCTCAATTTAATGATAAATCAACCACTGAGATTCCCACGTCTCATTATCTCAACAATCCTGCTCTACAAAGCCATCCTTGCACTCAACTCCATCATCAATAAATTTCTCTTATGTCACCCGTATTTGTTTCACCTCAAAAGACCAATTCTTCCCTTTTTGGCATTTGTTAGTATTTGGTCTTCCTTGATTTGGGTGCCCTTGGCCTATCAACCCCTCACACCAAGTTTGCATCAGGATCTCTTCTTGTAATCAGCACAGCTTTTGCAACCCTATCCTCCTTATGCACCACGACAGATCCATCTCCAAGTCATCCTCAATCTACTCCTCATATGGAAGAAGACCAACATCCTTCCAAAAGATCAAAAGTTGAAAAGAATATAACCAAAACATGTAAGGAAATCCCCAAATTTTTTGCTGCCCTACAAACAATCATTGCCCACCAAACTCATCAGAATAAGAAGCACACAATTTTGAGGGATTAGATGGTTTCCCAGCTTGCTCCTAAGCTAGGATAGAGTCATCTCTTCCTAATTCACCACCCACTTTCCAGATATTATACAACCATTTATGTAATCATCTTTTGAGGGATCCTCCACATCTTTGTCTTTCTAAAAGATTATGTGCTGCTTTCTCCTACTCCTTTTTGATTTGTCAAAGGGGGATAATTAATTTATAGATTTGAAACCTTTGAAAAGTCTTTTTTCATATGATTTACTTCTGTATTTTTTTTAACCGTATGTATAATTGATCTTATTGATCATTAATGAAAAAATATATGTCAGTTCAAAGATAAGTATTTAAAGCACATTTTGAGGGGGAGTTTTCAAACTAAAAGCTCTCTGAGATTATTTTTAGAATCAAATTTAAAAATATAAATTAACACGCTTGTCATCATCAAAACGGGGGAGATTGTTGAGACAAAATCTCAAATTAATATTTTGATGATAGTCAAACAAAGTTAATTGAACTTCTAATTACGATTCTAAAAAGTGTTTTGTTATTTAATATGTGTTTTTGAGTGTATTAAAAAGATATGTATGAAATATAGAAACACAAGAAATTATAAAAAGCAAGATCATTCAAATAAACGAAGAACATTTTGACATAATTCTGGGGAAAACGGATATCGTTCTTTACAACCTTTAGTTTCGTCAAACAAAGATATAGATCGAGCTAAGGTACAAATAATTAATCCTTTAGAAAGCTACCAGAGGTATACAAGATTACATTAGAAAGATTCATTCTTGAAAAAAAGCCAAAATCTATATATCATAATCAAACAAGCAAGACCATTCTCCATATTAAGCAAGCAGCAAGTACAACCTTGACAGACCTAGTTGGACATAGGAACTGCATCTCTAAGTAGTATGCACACGTGACTGAGCAAAGTATTACTTCAAGACAACTGTCAAAGATTCTAAAACTCAGCACTTCTCAAAATAGGAATGAAGATCATTCTGGTTTTAAAAGCTAGAACACTCATGCTTTAAGACATCACTTATCCACTTAAACTGAAATAAGACAGTTTGACCTTTTTCAACTGTTAGATTAGCTGTTATCAATCTCCATGAAGCCTATAAAAGGAACCTTAAGATAAAGTGTAAGGTGAGAGCTTCAAGTGCAAGCAATCTATCACATATACTATCATATTTGAAAATACGAAAGCTCTTCAATCAAAAGGAAAGGCTCCAATTTTTGTTCAACTAGATTTCAGGATCATTCTACTGATTCCTTTACCAAGAATCTAAACTTAAAAAAGTTTTGAGTATACTCAGATTCATCAAACTCTTTTGATCATCACATTTGTAACTCAAGACTATTGTGTTAAAAATAGTTTGAGTAAATTGTAAAAATATCTTTTATGGTTAAAAGATTATTTGTAAAAATATTTTCTAAGATTGAAAGGTAACTGGTGGAAATCCTTTATAGGATGAAAGGTAACATACTATAACACATCAAGATTGATCTGGAAAGGTTGTGTGAAAAGCAAGAACGATCTTGTTTGAACAATTAATGAAAAATATCACAATTGTGAGTACTGGACGTAACCCACTTTGGGTTAACTAGGATATATCTTTGTGTGATCTTCTTTCCCCTTATCTCTACTTATTTATGCTTCACTAATCATAGATCTCATAGATAAGTTAATTTAGTTTTTCACAAACCGAAAATGTTATGCTTTTATAGTGTTCTAAAACCAAGATTGATCTTGAGTTAAATATTTTGAAAATAACTAGGAATTATTTAAGAAGGGGCAATTATAATTCAAACCCCATTTCTTGTAATTGACACTTCACCCTCCACCAGACATCTTATACTTATATTCCTCAATAAAATGGAGTTGCTGAAAGGAAACACCGTCATATTATTGAGACTGCTCGTTCCTTTATGTTGTCTGCTTCAATTCCCAATGAGTTTCGAGGAGAAACAATTCGTACTGTTGTTCATACTTTTAATAGAACTTTGTCATCTATCATATCAGGTTTGTCTCACTTTTAAAAATTGTATGCTTCTATCCCTGATTACTATTCTTTGAAAATCTTTGGTTCTACTTGTTTTGTTATATGTCCACAAGTATAGCGCAATAAGTTTTCTTCTCGTTCAGCAATGTGTTTTTTTCTTGGTTATAGGGATGGTAAAAAAGGTTATCATTGTTATGATCCTCATGGAAGAAAAATTTCGTAATGTTGTTTTTCTTGTGCACATCCCTTTTTCCTCTAATTCTCAGATTACAAGAGTTCAGAATTAATCCATATTGATCTATTTAGTCCTAATGATAATGCTTCTAGCGATTGTATTGTTGAAAATTGCAGGACAAATACTACTACTTCACATGATGACATCCCTCTTGTCCCCTAGCTATCCAACTACCTCATGGGATTGTAAGTCTATTTAGTTACTTGGTTTTGTCTATTCCACTTACTCAACTTTGTTTGTTTCTTTCTTAACCTCTATTCATAGTTTCTTTGAGCCCCTTTCCTATAAAGATGTTATTATTGATCCTCTTTAGCAGCAAGCTATGGCAAAAGACTTTCTACATTGCATAAAATAGGTACTTGGGAATTAGTACATTTTCCTCCTAGAAAACGTGTTATTAGGTAGGTTGAATGTTATAAAGCACGTCTTGTTGCTAACGGATTGTGTCAACAATATGGTATGGATTATGAAGAAACTTTTGCTCCTATAACCAAGATGGAAACTACCCGTACTCTTATTGCAATTGCATCTATTCGTCAATGGCATATTTCCTTAATGGATGTCAAAAATGCTTTTTTAAATGGTGATCTTCATGAAGAAGTCTATATGGTCCCTTCACAAGGAGTTTCTCATAATCAGGGAGAAGTGTGGAAGTTAAAAAAAGGCTCTATATCATCTTAAATAGGCTCCTCGAGCTTGGTTAGAGAAATTTTCTAATGTGATCACTTCTCTTGGATTCTACTCTAGTGAACATGATTATGCATTGTTTATAAGGTCAACCACTTATGGTCGCATTATACTTTCTTTTTGTTTTTATGATATGATTATTACAAGTGATGATATTAGTGGAATCAATGAGTTGAAATTGCAGTTAGCCAAACAATTTAAGATGAAACTCTTGGGAATTGTTCGCTATTTCTTGGGGATTGAAGTTACCCACCCTCCTAGAGGCTACCTTCTTTTTCAATCCAAGTACATTGTCAACAGTCTTGACCAGACTTGTATTTCTAATGCTTGAGCAGCATATACTCCTTTTGAGTTGAATGTGAAATATGCTCCTTCGGATAGTGTCCCTTTACCAAATCCCACTTTGTACTGCACTTTGGTTGGTCGTTTGGTGTATCTTATGATAACCAACCAAACCTGATATTGCTTATGTTGTTCATGTTGTCAATCAGTTGGTTTTCTCTCCCACTATAGTACATTGGACAACACTTCTTCGTTGTTTTTTAGGAACTCAATTTCAAAGTCTTCTCTTTCCATCTTCGTCCTCATTGGAGTTACGTGCTTATTTTGATGCTGAATGGGATGATGACACCACATATCGTAAGTCCACCACATAATTTTGTATCTTTCTTAGAGACTCTCTTATTTCTTGGAAGAGTAAGAAACAGGACATTGTCTCTCGCTCTTCTACAGAAGTTGAGTATCGTGTTGTGACATCCACTACTTTTGAAATAATTTGGTTGCATTGACTTTGTCTAATATGGGCATCTCTCTTTTTGAGTCAACTTCGATTCACTGTGATAACTATTCCAATTGCTCATAACTCGGTCTTTCAAGAACATACCAAACACATTGAGATTGATTGTCAGCTTACTCGTTATCATTTTCAGCATGAAACCATTACTCTACGTTTGTCTCTTCTTCCTTACAAATTGTTGATTTGTTCACAAAGATGCATTTCATTAAACGTTTTTATTTTAGTTGCCAAACTCTCGATGCTCTATGTTAATGCATCGTGAGTTTGAGGAGAGATGTTAGATAATATTATCATATATTATTAGTATATATACTCATTGTAACTCTATTGACTTAAGCCTTTGTTCATTCTATGTTCTTTTCTTCTTCCTCATTTCTATATTTATCATTGTTAACAATTCAAACCAAAACCAAACTAATAAAATCAATCAATCTCTATTGGTTCATGAAATGGTTTAGCACCATTCAAAAACCAAAACCAAATCACTATATATATTCTTATTATTTTGATGGAATAATTGACATATGATATTGTCACAAAAAATAAAAAATAATGTTTTTGAAGATATATATCCAAGTGGTTTACTAGAGACGTCAAAAAGTTATTCGAAAGTGTTTTAGGGTTCAATTAACATTTTCCCATCTCTTTAATATATATACTAACTAATACTAACATTTGTCTATCAAAGAGAAAAAAACAAATAACTTAAATTGATTTTTTTATATAAAAAATTATAATTAAGGGATGATTGCAAATTTCAGTCTTTTTTTTTTTTTTTTTT
>NC_021165.2:49195491-49206913 GCF_000331145.2 Cicer arietinum
TGGATCATGTTTTAATTAATACTTAGTTATGATTTGTGAACATGATATAAATTTTGTTTAGAATTATCACAATAGTTGGATCATGCTTTAATAAATATTTAGTTTTGATTTGAAAACATGATATAAATTTTGTTTTGGATTAATATTAAATATTTTAAAAATGTATTTACAATAATATTTTCATATATTTTTAGTTAAAATTTTTATATAAATAAAAAATCAGACAAATTTGTTTAATGTGGAAATTTAAGCATGCGGATTCTTTTTTGAAAATTATTTTTATACGAAATTACCTGCGGATTTTAATGCGAAACATATGGTTGGTGCAATGGATATACCTGCGGATTTTCATACGAAATATATTTGTAGGAACTGTGCTGCAAATATTTCTGCATGAAAAGTCGTAAAAACAGTCTAAAGTTTTCTTAAACTTTGCTGCGGATTTTATTCACTTTTCCTGCGGCTTTATCCGCAGGTAAATTACCTGCGGATAGTGAAATCCTCAGGTAACAATTATCCACGAAGGTTTTACGTGGGGATAAGGTTCCGCCGGGAAATCCGCAGGTAACGTGCTTTCCTGCGGAAATTTTGCTTAAATCCGCAGGTAAAACGCAGAATTCTAGTAGTGTGAATGTATTCATCTTATATATGTATATGAATTGATTTGTGAAGTTATTTCTTAGGAACCAATTCACACATGTCATTAATTGATTCATGACAATTTAAGATAAAATTTGAAATTTCATAGCAAATATGAATTGATTAATACGTAAGCTTCAATCAATTCACACGAGTACAATTTTTGATGTTCAATGCATTAATCTGTGTTTTGTCAAGAGTCTTTACCTATAAATATCTCCCATCTTAAAAATTTCATTTTGATATTTATTCTTCATCTTTTTAATTCCAAGTATTAATCTAAATTACAGAAGTTTTCCAATTCACTTTCTTTGTGTGAGAACTTGAAAGAGAAAAAGTGGAGTATATTTTTCTTGACGAGTCTTCATAGCGTGAGAGTTTGTGAGTTTTCTACGATTTGTGAGAAAAAAGATATGATTTTTTCTGACCTAGAGTAAGATATTTTTAAAGATTTTTTGAATGACTTTAATGTGAAGTGATGTTCTTCAATTCAAGGGTGTGTTCATCAGGTATATAATTTTTGAAGTAGTTCTTGAAGAATGGGTGAAACTTTCATATTGTAATTCATTCTCAAGGATCTTGTTATCATTCATACCAATTTTTATACGAAGAAAATATAATACTTTGTATGGGGACAAAATGTAGGTCACTTGAGGCTTGAAATTGCTCGCCTAAGAGAAGAGGTACAATATTACATTCATTCAACAAGTACCTCAAGTTTATGGTTGATAATATATGCACACGTATAGAGACCGAAACAATTGAGTGCTGCAACTAGATTCTTAGAAGTATGTATCAATAAGCTTTTGAGATGTAATTGGGGTCTTTATTTCATTTGGTGGAGGAGACACTTAAAATGTAAAAGGTACTTGATATATATATGGTTTGGCCTACTATACACAATTGTGCTGGCAGGAAAGTAATGAAATCAACTTTTTGCCTCTTAAAAAAAGTAATTTTTCTTTGATTTGCTCGATTAAACCATTTGAATTTCAACCATTTTCTTAATATTTATGTCTATATATTAATTTAATATGAATTTCTTAGTTTTGTTAACTTAATAACACGTTTGGTATTGTACTTTTTAAGTCGAATTCTTGTAAGCGGGTAAAGTGTTAACTCTATTTCAATTGTTGCGTGATTTGGTTTATGGCCACATGTAAAGCCATTGAAAATTTTGTTGGTGGTATTGACATAATGGCAGCTATTGAAAAAAGCAAATAAAAAAACATACCCACGACATTTCGTTCAGTGGGTAATGCTTCTCAAGGCAATATCATGGTTAAATTTATCTGGCCATGAGTTACTTAGCCCGGGAAATGTCTTGGATAAACTTAATCCAAAATGTTTTTGTGGATAATATGCTACATTCATTTATATCTACGGATCTTTGTTGGTAGATAATCCGTGGATAATTCATCTTTATTCACGGAAATTTCATAGATAAAGTTAAAATTTATTTTAAATAACATATACTTTTTTGTCGTGTGATTACATGTGAGAACGATGGAGTGAAACCAATATAAATCTTGGTGTTTTATACTAATCTCTTCTCTTTTAATTTCTGCATTGTTGCTGTTTGCTCATAAGTTTTTGTATATTGATTGTAAATTACTGGTTTAGTAAAACTTGTTCTATATTAAAATTATGTTTTTGCAATTTGGTTGATCTTGAATAATTGTGTTGAAATCTGAATTTTACTTGAGCATGTTTTATGGTTTTAATTATCGAATTATTCAATTAATTTAAGTGTGCTTGAAGTAAGTTTTAATCATAGTTCAATCAATTTACTCGTTTTACAGAAATTGTTTAGCAAAAAAATTTGCAAATCAAGATTTAATAAACAAAGTGTTGAAATGTTTGAGCAAAGTATTGACAACCCAAACTAACCGCAATTGCAGAGTCAATCAAATCTATCAGTCATAGCTTTGGGAACTTTATTTGGTAAGCTTTAAGATCTTAAAAAGAGCTAAATATGTTGATTGTGCATTAAGAAAAAGAGAAAACAAGATTTTGGAAAGCTAAAAAGATAGAAGAAATTGAAAATAGTTTTGTTCTATTTAATTGACTCTTCCTTAAAAGCTAAACAGGTAGAAGAATTCAAAAATTATGGATATGATCAACACGATATTATTCACGGAATGTCCGACAACGAACTCTGGAAATAAGTTTAAGATGTTAAATTCAATGTTAAAAATAGAATTTCATTCAACGTACAAAATAAAGACAATATCTTAAATCAAAAAATTCTTATAACAATTTTTCTATCAATTTTGTACTAAAACAGAAAATGGAACAAAACTCAAAATAAAATAAAAATTTAAGAACAATGTAAAAATACATAAATTCAAGATTTAGGGAATGCGAGTTTCATGTGGTGATTTATACAAGTTCCTCTATGTCATTCACGCTCGTAGAGTACATCGTGAGTGTTTAGAAGATAAGAACAAAATAAGAACTGAACCCATTTGAAGAATTTACAAACTCAATCTAAACAAAATACAATTCATAATTAAACAATGACTAAATTGAAACTCAAATTTTAACTATAAATAGATACTCAAGGCAAAAGAAGAAAAACATAAAAAGCATAAAAGAGTAGTCTTAGAGTTAAAAGAGAGAAACACTTGTTCAAGTCAGAAATATTTTCTAAGTGTTCTTTTTTTAGAGTGTGAGAGTTATTATTATCATCTTTGTTAGAAACAACTACTCAAGTTCCAATCTATTGTATCCAACCCGATAGTTGTTTAGCTCCTTCTTTAATCTGGAGTTGTTAGGTTGTTAGGAGAATACTTGGTTTTTAGGGTCAAGGTGGTTAGTTCCTCAAAAGTATGGGGTTGTCACACTGTTTGGGAAGACTGACCTTGAGGGTCAGGTGATTTGTAATTCAAGGTATTTGAATTAGTGAATTGAAGTCCTCTGAATGTGGGGACTAGATGTAGCCAAGTTAGTGGAGAACCAAAATAAATTTACGTGTCAAATTATTTATGCTTTCATTGTTTGTTGCCTCTGAATTCGATTTCTTCTACTCCAAGTAAGTCACCAAAACCAAACTAATTTTTTATTTATTTATAAATTATCAAAAAATTATCAACTTTGGCAAACACAGTTCAATCCATTTATCTTGTTTGCACCTTCAATTGACGTCAGAGATCGGTCTCAAGGCTAAGCACTCTACATCTAAGGGTACTATTGTTGACTCTAGTCTCAGGATTAAATTGTACTGGAAAAGAGTTATACTATTGTTGATCACATGAAAAAGATACTAAGGAGCCTGAAAAGAATTAAGTGGAGACCTAAGATCACTGCCATTCGAGAAGCAAATAATCTGAATACACTTAAGCTGGAAGAATTAATCAGCTCTCTCAGTTCACATGAAATTGAGCTTCCAAAGGATGAGCCCAAGAAGAAGCAACAAACATTGGCTTTGAAATCCATGCAGAAGAAAGTTTTGAAGGAAATTACAGAATCAGAGGATGATGAATCAGATGATCAGAATGAGGACTTAGAGGAAGAGGAACTTGCGTTTATATGCAGAAAAGTTCAGAAGATGTGGCACAATAGAAATAAGAAATTTACCAAAAGATATTCCATGCAATCCAGCAAAGGAAATGATGATAAATCTGACCAGAAAATCATCATCTGCTATGGATGCAATGAATCTGGACATATCGGGTCAGAATGTCCAAATATGGAGAAAGGGAAACATTAGAGGAAAGATTCTAGACCCAAGAAGAAGAGTCTGATGGCTACATGAGATGATTATGATGAATCATCTAATGATGAAGAGCATGAAAATTTGGCTCTAATGGTTTATACCAACTCTGCCTCTGAATCCAACATAGATTCTAACTCTAGAGGTGGATCAACAAATGAAGACATTGAAGTATTTTCTGACTTTACTCGATCTGATTTAGTTATTGCTATAAATGACTTTTTAAATAAGAATCACAAATTGTCTTTAAATTGAAAACACTTAGGAAAGAAAATACAAATCTAACTGAAAAAGTTAATGTTTTAAAGAATTAAAGTGCTGAATTTAAAATAGAAAATGCAACTCAAAAAATTGATATTACTGAACTTAAGATAGATAATGCAACTCTGAAAACTGATATTATTGAACTTAAAACATAAAATGCAAAATTGAAAATTGATATTGCTGAACTTAAGGCTGAAAATCTAACACTTAAAAAAGTAATTATAGTTCAACATCAATTGAAAAAACCACATGTAACTTTGATAAGCATGCATATGTATTTCAAGATTTTCTTGATAATGGTATGGAAAGAAGCAAGTATGAATCTATGATTTATGGTGTTAGTAGGAATGGTAAAAGAGGAATAGGATTTCAAGAAAAAGCAATTGAATCTAAGTTTATTCCCTCTGATGATTTATGTACTATTTGCTATAAGAAATGTCACACTAAAATATCTTGTCTGATGCTAACCACATGGAAAGATAAGAAACCATTAAGATCTAACAAACCAGGACCCAACCAGATTTGGGTACCAATGGATAAAATTATTTATGTTGCAGATGTTCTAAGCAACCAAATTGAAACACTAGTCATAGTGCCTAGTCAATGAATGCTTGCAATATATGAAAGGAAAAAGGTTTATGTTCCAAGACTTAACAAATAGAAGCCAACTGACTCTGGTGGAAGAAGGACTTGTCCGCACAGTAACTATGACAACCAGAACCATATGATAAACCATAAATATCAAAAAAATCTGGAGTATCAACATAATCAAAACTGGCAAAGAAATCACATATGTCAATAGAAATGAAACTACCAGAAGAATCAAAATTACCATCAATTCCAAAATTACCAGAGGAACTTGATACATCAATAGAAACAGTAGTGTCAGATTAACTATCAAAATCAGGAGACTTATTGAACACTCCAATGAAATTCATCAAGACTACAAACTAGGTTGGGAATTCAAATCCCTTCATTCAGACCCTCTAATCAGAGAATACGCAAATTCATAATCTGAAAACCAGAAAATAAGAAATAATAGGGTTTTTCAGAGTGAAACTAAAAATGTTACCATATAGGTTATATCTTTCTTTAAATATAATTATCTGATTTATATTATGTTATATGATAAACAGCTTGACCTTAAAAAGTCAAAGCAAATTGAGGACACTGTCGGTTTACCAAAATCAAAGGAAGCAGATGTCGACAAACCAGAAGATGACAAATCTTCAAAGGATGAATATGATCAAGTTAGAAATAGTCAAGATAACTCATAAGGAAGATATTGATGGAAGTACAACTCATATCATCTCACTGGAAGTGCAAGTGATCCTTTGAGGATCATATATCATTAAAAGATACCACTTTGTTTGGCTCACTCTCATCAATTAAGTCTACCATTGTTGATGAAACATTGACAGATGATGGAGGGATTTTTGCAATGCAAGAGGAGTTAAATATTTTTAAGAGGATGATGTTTAGGATCTAGTGAAAATTATTGGAACCAAGCGGGTTTTCAGAAACAAGCTAAATGAAAAAGGTGAAGTGGTCAAAAACAATGCAAGACTTATCACCAAGTTAGCAAGAAGGCATTGATTACATTGAGACATTTGCTCCAGTGACCAGGTTAGAAGCTATTTGTATCCTACTTTCTTTTGCGGCAAAAAATAACATTACATTATTTCAAATGGATGCTAAATGTGCCTTTCTAAATAGTTATATAAGTGAAGAAGTTTATGGTAAACAACCCCTAGGTTTTGAAATTTCTAAATTTCCAAATCATGTTTTTAAACTTAGGAAATCTTTGTATGGTCTAAAACAAGCACCTAGGACTTGGTATCATAGACTTAGTAGCTTCTTGCTTAAAAAATAACTTTGAAAGAGGGCAGCTAGATAATACACCTTTTCGAAAATCAATAGGAGATGACATTCTTATTATTCAAATTTATGTTGATGACATTATTTTTAGATCTACTAATGACACTATTTGCCAATAATGTTCTAAATTGATGCAACTTGAATTTCAAAAGAGTATGATGGGAAAACTTAAGTTCTTCTTAGGGATACAAATTGAGAAAAGTCAAAAAGGTATATACATTCATCAAACTAAATATACAAAAAAGATTCTCAAAATTTTAAGATGAGTGATTGCAAACCTATGGCTACACCAATGCGTCTTACTTGTTCATTTGAAAAAGATGATTTAGGCTAAAAAGTTGATCGGAAAATTTATAGAGGAATGATATGATCCCTAATTTACCTTACTACTTCCAAACCTAACATCATGTTTAGTGTATAAGATTTTAAGCTGACCCCATGAAATCACATTTAACTATTATTAAGAGAATCCTTAGATACCTTAAAAGCACTACCAACCTTACCTTGTTCTGCAAGAAATCTCCTAATTACAAAATGACCAGATACTATGATTCTGATTATGCTGGAGATGAATTTGAGAAAAAGAGCACTAGTGACAACTTCACCTTTCTAGGTGAACCTTTAATATATTGATAAAAAAAACACTATACTTTGGATGAAGCATCAACTTGAACACTAAAAATCCTATAATCCAACGTTCTCATCTATTGTGATAACACTTCTGCCATTTGTCTAACCAAAAATCCTATACTTCATTCTAGAGCTAAACATATGGAAATTAAACACCATTTCATTATGGACTTTGTTCACAAAGGGATACTAAACATTCAGTTTGTAGACCTTGAGAGATTGTACTTCATCGATATGATCAAAGTAATAGGGAAATACGGAAAACTCAGTGGACCTTGAGAAGATTGTTTGACCGCTTGTGCATTAGGATAACCTCAAGTGTAAGTCGCAAGGAGCGCTATTACAGTTCGGTTAAGATAGTCAAGCCACCATCATGATTGTTGGCTACTTATTGAAAAATTGAGGAACTGATCATCCTTAATCTCTTGTTGATAGTAGAAAAAATCATGTTAAATTAAGCGAACGAGTCTTACCGGCTATGGTAGTGTGTAGAGCTATTAAGTATATATGAAATGGGTTAGAAGGAACTTTCTTCACGGAAGCATGACGAAGCAAGTTCTATCATATATGTTGAGTTGAGTGCAAACCTGGTGCGATTATTACTCTTACTTTAAGTTCTGAAGACGAAACTTCTTTTTGGAGGGTAGTAATGTAAGCCCCTTAATTTTAAATCCTAAATTATACAATTTTAGGGTATTTTGTGTTGAATTTCTTAGGCTTTTAGCCCAATTTTGGTATTTTGTGAATTAAATGTCAAAAATATATTTTTGGAAATCCGATTAAAATTATTTGTTGAAGAATAATTTAATTATGTTACGAAGAACCGGACATACTTTTTTTTAAAATGTCACTTGTTGCTGAAAAATTCTGTTGTCAAATGAGTTGCGGCGAGAGTTGATATTTTTATTAAAGTAGTTTTCGAAGGAATGTGTAATGATGTTTTTAAAGTATCTATGAAGTTAGATATTTGTTTGGTTGGTTGGTTTTAATTAGTTAATTATATATATATATATATATATATATATATGAAGCCAAGAAAGGAGGGGAACAAAAGCATTCCCTACTTCACGCCTATTTCTTCTTCCTTCTTCTTCTTTCTTTTTCTTTCTTTTGTTTCAAGAAAAGAAACCAAAGTGTTGGTGGGTGAGAAAGAAAAACTTATTTCCCTACTGCCACCTTTATTCACGCCTTCATCTTCTTCTTTCCATTCTTTGGCTTCAAGGAACACAAATGTGTTGGTGAAAAAGAAAGAAAGGAAACAGAAAAAAAAAAATGTTTTCCTCCTGACTCGCGATAGCCTTCTCCCTTCTTCGTCTTTCTCTGTTTCGGAACCATGTGTGGGTGAGTTTCAAAAACGCAAACACAAATCATCATTTATCTTATAGATCTAAGCTTCCATTCGAGAAGTGACATAAGGGAAAGTTGCTCCTTGCCACGTTGCGGTGCTAGTGAGCTAGTTTTTGAAGCGACGACGTGAGCATAAATTTTACCGGAATTAATTGCGGTGCCGTAATCGGCAGTTAAAGCTACCGTTAAGGTAAGGATTCCTTCCAAACTTTTAGTTTGCATTTAGGACCTTATATGTGAATTTATGGAAAATAAATTTGATTTGTTTGAGGTGTAGATTGTGGAAAATGAATTTAATGCGTTTTATGGGTGAAATTGTAGAATTTGATTTTGATGTGTTTGAGGTGTGGTTTGTTGTGATTCATGTTTGGTGTGATTGATGTGTTCATAATTAATATTATGAATTTTTTAGAAGAAATTTATGTGTGATTTGGTGGAAAATGAATTTAATTCAATTTATGTGTGAAATGGTGGAAAATGAATTTAATTCAATTTATGTGTGAATTGGTGGAAAATGAATTTATTTCAATTTATGTGTGGATTGAATTTAGAGATGTGATATATGCGTGTTGGTGGAAATTGAAATTGGTGTGAACAAATATGCTTGAGTATGCTATGTGTTGTATTTGAAATATCATTAGTGTTAAATGAGTATTAAAAATGAAGAATCTTTTAATTGCTGCATTTTCTTAATGGTTGTGGTGAAAAGAATCAGAGTATGCTCATGCATTGCATAGTACATGGTGACTGGATGGGCCATGGTGATTGTGATGATCGGATGGGCCACAGGATGGTGCCATGTGATTTGTTGGTTCATCTTATTCTTACAGGGATTATCGCGTCGTGCTGATCTGTGAGAGATTGCTCTCTAGAATGTGTTGATCTGTGAGCGATTGCACTCTAGAAAACAGTGTAAGGCATGTGATAGGCGATACTTAAGTAAATTGTGCGAGCCTGTGATGGTTGGCACCTTGGTAATTAGTACAAGGGCTGTGATAGGCGGTACAATTATGATTTACGCCCCTTCGAGGAGTGTATTGGTTGGGAATCTGAAATCATGCATTTTGGCATATACGCATTGCAATATGGTGCTTGACATGCGAGTCATGTTTGATATACTTTGATGATTGTATATACATACTCAATTGTTTTTTGTGATTGTGCCATAATTGGTAAGTGTGATGATTGATTTTGTGTTGTAACTTTTGAATGATTTCAAAACGTTTTAAAAATTGAAAATATGCATTTTTTGCAGTTGTATTCGAATACGACAGTGCTGTATTCAAATACGACAACACATATTTTGCCACTGACTTGCACTGTATTCACATACGAGATTTTTGTATTCGGATACCACATGATAATTTTTGCCACTAACTTGCATTTATTGGCATACGAGATTTCTGTATTTGGATACAACAGGATAATTTTTGCCACTGACTTGTCCTGTCTCGTATTCGATTACAGTTGTGCTGATTTTGCTACTTACTTATGAATTAGCACTGTATTCTAATACAAGGATGTTGTATTCGAATACGACAGTGCAGTTTTGTTAAAAACTTCAGTTTTCAACTTTGATTATGCATGTTTGACATATGAAAACCCTTTCAAGGAGTATACTAAGTTGAAAGGTTATTTTGTGCATTTGAAATTGAAATGCTATGTGATATTTGTTAATTTCGGTTCGTGACTCTTTAAAATTATTGTGGAAATATGGAGATGGAAGGTAATTAGTCATACCTGAGTGATGATTTGTCAGAAGGATCTTGTGGGGCGCGTGGAGATCACCCGATTTGTATAGTTATTGTAGCAGGATTAGATTATAAGGTTGTATAGGGGCTAGCTGTCTTTCTTTTGCGGTTGTAATTACTTTATTTTGGAAGACTGTACCTATACCTTATATTGTCAGCTTGACTTTGTTTTGATGGATCCATGTACCACTTTTTGATGTGACGTGGAGGAATTAAAATTCTTGGGACAATGCTTTTGTACATGTGTCTGCCGAGAATACACCAGGGGTATGAGCTATGTCTGATAGGTCTGATATCCCCAATGTATTTTGCTCTTTAAATACTTTGGATTTTTGTTTCAAAAACTATTTTTGATGTTTGTAAACGTTGTTGACTTTTTTCGTTGTGTTACGACTTAAATATTTTATCCAACAGTATTTCTTTCTTAATTTCAGAAATTCGATTTTTGTTTTAAAAAGAACGGGCTGTTACAAAAGTGAAACTCTTTTTTTTTTTTTTAATAAAATCAATTTAAATATTACAAGAAAATATAAAAACTAATGTAAAGCTAAACTACTTTGAAATTATCACAACATAAGTCATGTATGAAGATAAGGTTTAGGTTTTTCTTGATAAAGTCAAACCTATCTTTAGATAGTGGTTGGGAGAATATGTCAGCCCATTGGTGTTCAATGTCTATAGGATCCTACTAAATTACGGTTTTTAACTAATCTTGTGCATCCAATAAATTCATTTGTGTCATTAGATTAACATTTAGATCATTTTCGTCCTCCCTAGGCTTATTCTAGTCCAATTAGAGTTTTTAACCAATCTTGTGCATCCAATAAGTTCATTTGTGTCAGTGGATTAACATTTAGGTCATTTTCGTCCTCCCTAGGCTAATTCTAGTCCAATAAGAGTTTTTAACCAATCTTGTGCAACCAATTAGTTCACTTGTGTCATTGGATTAACATTTAGGTCATTTTTGTAATCTTTTGCATCCAATAGGTGTGTTTGTGTCATTGGATTAACATTTAGGTCATTTTTGTCCTCCTAATGCTTATTATAGTTCAATTAGGGTTTTTTAACCAATCTTGTGCATCCAAAAGGTGTGTTTGTGTCATTGGATAAACATTTAGGTCAATTTCGTCCTCCTTAGGCTTATTCTAGTCCAATTAGGGTTTTTAACCAATCTTGTGCATCCAATAAGTTCATTTGG
>NC_021165.2:49207794-49228455 GCF_000331145.2 Cicer arietinum
TGGTGGAAAATGAATTTAATTCAATTTATGTGTGAAATGGTGGAAAATGAATTTAATTCAATTTATGTGTGAAATGGTGGAAAATGAATTTAATTCAATTTATGTGTGAAATGGTGGAAAATGAATTTAATTCAATTTATGTGTGAAATGGTGGAAAATGAATTTAATTCAATTTATGTGTGAAATGGTGGAAAATGAATTTAATTCAATTTATGTGTGAATTGGTGGAAAATGAATTTATTTCAATTTATGTGTGGATTGAATTTAGAGATGTGATATATGCGTGTTGGTGGAAATTGAAATTGGTGTGAACAAATATGCTTGAGTATGCTATGTGTTGTATTTGAAATATCATTAGTGTTAAATGAGTATTAAAAATGAAGAATCTTTTAATTGCTGCATTTTCTTAATGGTTGTGGTGAAAAGAATCAGAGTATGCTCATGCATTGCATAGTACATGGTGACTGGATGGGCCATGGTGATTGTGATGATCGGATGGGCCACAGGATGGTGCCATGTGATTTGTTGGTTCATCTTATTCTTACAGGGATTATCGCGTCGTGCTGATCTGTGAGAGATTGCTCTCTAGAATGTGTTGATCTGTGAGCGATTGCACTCTAGAAAACAGTGTAAGGCATGTGATAGGCGATACTTAAGTAAATTGTGCGAGCCTGTGATGGTTGGCACCTTGGTAATTAGTACAAGGGCTGTGATAGGCGGTACAATTATGATTTACGCCCCTTCGAGGAGTGTATTGGTTGGGAATCTGAAATCATGCATTTTGGCATATACGCATTGCAATATGGTGCTTGACATGCGAGTCATGTTTGATATACTTTGATGATTGTATATACATACTCAATTGTTTTTTGTGATTGTGCCATAATTGGTAAGTGTGATGATTGATTTTGTGTTGTAACTTTTGAATGATTTCAAAACGTTTTAAAAATTGAAAATATGCATTTTTTGCAGTTGTATTCGAATACGACAGTGCTGTATTCAAATACGACAACACATATTTTGCCACTGACTTGCACTGTATTCACATACGAGATTTTTGTATTCGGATACCACATGATAATTTTTGCCACTAACTTGCATTTATTGGCATACGAGATTTCTGTATTTGGATACAACAGGATAATTTTTGCCACTGACTTGTCCTGTCTCGTATTCGATTACAGTTGTGCTGATTTTGCTACTTACTTATGAATTAGCACTGTATTCTAATACAAGGATGTTGTATTCGAATACGACAGTGCAGTTTTGTTAAAAACTTCAGTTTTCAACTTTGATTATGCATGTTTGACATATGAAAACCCTTTCAAGGAGTATACTAAGTTGAAAGGTTATTTTGTGCATTTGAAATTGAAATGCTATGTGATATTTGTTAATTTCGGTTCGTGACTCTTTAAAATTATTGTGGAAATATGGAGATGGAAGGTAATTAGTCATACCTGAGTGATGATTTGTCAGAAGGATCTTGTGGGGCGCGTGGAGATCACCCGATTTGTATAGTTATTGTAGCAGGATTAGATTATAAGGTTGTATAGGGGCTAGCTGTCTTTCTTTTGCGGTTGTAATTACTTTATTTTGGAAGACTGTACCTATACCTTATATTGTCAGCTTGACTTTGTTTTGATGGATCCATGTACCACTTTTTGATGTGACGTGGAGGAATTAAAATTCTTGGGACAATGCTTTTGTACATGTGTCTGCCGAGAATACACCAGGGGTATGAGCTATGTCTGATAGGTCTGATATCCCCAATGTATTTTGCTCTTTAAATACTTTGGATTTTTGTTTCAAAAACTATTTTTGATGTTTGTAAACGTTGTTGACTTTTTTCGTTGTGTTACGACTTAAATATTTTATCCAACAGTATTTCTTTCTTAATTTCAGAAATTCGATTTTTGTTTTAAAAAGAACGGGCTGTTACAAAAGTGAAACTCTTTTTTTTTTTTTTAATAAAATCAATTTAAATATTACAAGAAAATATAAAAACTAATGTAAAGCTAAACTACTTTGAAATTATCACAACATAAGTCATGTATGAAGATAAGGTTTAGGTTTTTCTTGATAAAGTCAAACCTATCTTTAGATAGTGGTTGGGAGAATATGTCAGCCCATTGGTGTTCAATGTCTATAGGATCCTACTAAATTACGGTTTTTAACTAATCTTGTGCATCCAATAAATTCATTTGTGTCATTAGATTAACATTTAGATCATTTTCGTCCTCCCTAGGCTTATTCTAGTCCAATTAGAGTTTTTAACCAATCTTGTGCATCCAATAAGTTCATTTGTGTCAGTGGATTAACATTTAGGTCATTTTCGTCCTCCCTAGGCTAATTCTAGTCCAATAAGAGTTTTTAACCAATCTTGTGCAACCAATTAGTTCACTTGTGTCATTGGATTAACATTTAGGTCATTTTTGTAATCTTTTGCATCCAATAGGTGTGTTTGTGTCATTGGATTAACATTTAGGTCATTTTTGTCCTCCTAATGCTTATTATAGTTCAATTAGGGTTTTTTAACCAATCTTGTGCATCCAAAAGGTGTGTTTGTGTCATTGGATAAACATTTAGGTCAATTTCGTCCTCCTTAGGCTTATTCTAGTCCAATTAGGGTTTTTAACCAATCTTGTGCATGCAATAAGTTCATTTGTGTCATTGGATGAACATTTAGGTCATTTTCGTCCTCCCTAGGCTTATTCTAGTCCAATTAGGGTTTTTAACCAATCTTGTGCATCCAATAAGTTCATTTGGGTCATTGGATTCACATTTAGGTCATTTTCGTCCTCCAGGGGCTTATTCTAGTCCAATTAGGGTTTCTAACCAATCTTGTGAATCCAATAAGTTCATTTGTGTCATTGGATTAACATTTAGGTCATTTTCATCCTCCATAGGCTTATTCTAGTCCAATTAAGATTTTTAACCAATCTTTTGCATCCAATAAGTCCATTTGTGTCATTGGATTAACATTTAGCTAATTTTTATCCTCCCTAGGCTTATTCTAGTCCAATTAGGGTTTTTAACTAATTTTGTGCATCCAATAGGTGTGTTTATGTCATTGGATTAAAATTTAGCTAATTTTCATCCTCCCTAGGCTTATTCTAGTTCAATTAGGGTTTTTAACCAATCTTGTGAATCCAATAAGTTCATTTGTGTCATTGGATAAACATTTAGGTCATTTTCATCCTCTCTAGGTATATTCTAGTCCAATTAGAGTTTTTAACCAATCTTGTGCATCTAATAAGTTCATTTGTGTCATTGGATTAATATTTAGGTCATTTTCGTCCTCCCTAGGCTTATTCTAGTCCAATTAGGGTTTTTATCCAATCTTTTTCATCCAATAGGTGTGTTTGTGTCATTGGATTAACGTTTATGTCATTTTCGACCTCCCTAGGCTTATTTTAGTTCAATTAGGGTTTTTAACCAATGTTGTGCATCTAATAAGTTCCTTTATGTCATTGGATGAACATTTAGGTCATTTATGTTCTACATAGGCTTATTCTAGTCCAATAAGGGTTTTTAACAAATCTTGTGCATCCAATAAGTTCATTTGTGTCATTAGATTAACATTTAGGTCATTTTCGTCCTCCCTAGGCTTATTCAACTCCAATTAGGGTTTTTAATAAATCTTGTGCTCCAATAAGATCATTTGTGTCATTGGATTAACATTTTGATCATTGTCGTCCTCCCTAGGCTTATTCTAGTCCAATTAGAGTCTTTAAAAAATCTTGTGCGTCCAATAAGTTTTTTTTTTTTGTGTTATTGGATTAACATTTAGGTCATTTTCGAACTCCCTAGGCTTATTCTAGTCCAATTAGGAGTTTTAAACAATCTTGTGCATCCATTAGGTGTGTTTGTGTCATTGGATTAACATTTAGGTCTTTTTCTTCGTCGTTATGCTTATTCTAGTCCAATTAGGGTTTTTAACCAATCTTGTGCATCCAATAAGTTCATTTGTGTCATTGGATTACCATTTAGGTCATTTTCGTCCTCCCTAGGCTTATTCTTGTCCAATTAGGGTTTTTAACAAATCTTGTGCATCCAATAGGTGTGTTTGTGTCATAGGATTAGTATTTAAGTCTTTTTCTTCCACCCTAGGCTTATTCTTGTGAATCCAATAAGTTATTTTGTGTCATTGAATTAACATTTATGTCATTTTCGTACTCCCTAGGCTTATTCTAGTCAAATTAGGGTTTTTAACCAATCTTGTGCATCCATTAGGTGTGTTTGTGTCTTTGGATTAACATTTAGTTCTTTTTCTTCGTCGTTATGCTTATTCTAGTCCAATTTGGGTTTTTAGCCAATCTTGTGCATCCAATAAGTTATTTTGTGTCATTGGATTATCATTTAGGTCATTTTCGTCCCGCCTAAGCTTATTCTTGTCCAATTAGGGATTTTAACAAATATTGTGCATCCAATAGGTGTGTTTGTGTCATTTGATTAACATTTAGGTCATTTTCGTCCTCCCTAGGATTATTCTAGTCTAATTAGGGTTAAAATCTTGTGCATCAAATAAGTTTATTTGTGTCATTGGATAAACATTTACGTCATTTTCGTCATCCCTAGGTATATTCTAGTCCAATTAGAGTTTTTAACCAATCTTGTGCATCCAATAATTTAATTTGTGTTATTGGATTAACATTTAGGTCATTTTCGTCATCCCTTGGCTTATTGTAGTCCAATTAGGGTTTTTATCCAATCTTGTGCATCCAATAAGTTCATTTGTGTCATTGGATTAACATTTAGATCATTTCTGTCCTCCCTAGGCTTATTCTAGTCCAATTAGAGTTTTTAACCAATCTTATGCATCCAATAAGTTCTTTCGTTTCATTGGATTAACATTTATCTCATTTTCGTCCTCCCTAGGTTTTTTCTAGTCCAATTAGGGTTTTTAAACAATCTTAGGCACCAATAGGTGTCTTTGTGTCATGGATTAACATTTAGGTCATTTTCGTCCCCCATAGGCTTATTCTAGTCCAATTAGGGTTTTTAACCAATATTATGCATCCAATAAGTTCAGTTGTGTCCTGGATTAACATTTAGGTCATTTTCGTCCCCCTAGGCTAATTCTAGTCCAATTAGGATTTTTAACCAATCTTGTGCATCGAATCTGTGTGTTTGTGTCATTGGATTTATATTTAGGTCATTTTCTTCTTCGCTATGCTTATTCTAGTCCAATTAGGGTTTTTAACCAATCTTGTGCATCCAATAAGTTCATTTGTATCATTGGATTATCAATTTTGGCCATTTTCGTCCTCGCTAGGCTTATTCTTGTCCAATTAGGTTTTTTTTTTACAAATCTTGTGCATCCAATAGGTGTGTTTGTGTCATTGGATTAATATTTAGGTCATTTTCGTCCTCCATAGGCTTATTCTAGTTGAATTGGGTTTTGAACAAATCTTGTCATTCCAATAGGTGTGTTTGTGTCATTGGATTAACATTTAAGTAATTTTCGTCCTCCCTAGGCTTATTTTAGTCCAATTAGGATTTTTAACAAATCTTGTGCTTTAATAAGTCCATTTGTGTCATTGGATTAATATTTAGATCATTTTCGTCCTCCATAGGCTTATTCTAGTCGAATTAGAGTTTTTAACCAATCTTGTGCATCCAATAAGGTCATTTTTTTCATTGGATTAACGTATAGGTCATTTTCGTCATAGGATTTACATTTAGGTAGTTTGTGTCATAAGATTTACATTTAGGTAGTTTTCGTTCTCCCTAGACTTATTCTATTCGAATTTAGGTTTTTAACCAATCTTTTGCATCCAATAGATGTGTTTGTGGCATTGGATTAACATTTAGGTCAATTTCCTCCTCCCTAGTCATATTGTAGTCCAATTATGGTTTTTAACCAATCTTGTGCATGCAATAGGTGTGTTTGTGTCATTGGATTAACATTAAGGTCATTTTCGTCCTCCCTAGGCTTATTCTAGTCAAATTAGGGTTTTTAGCCAATCTTGTGCATCCAATAAGTTCATTTGGGTCATTGGATTATCATTTAGGTCATTTTCGTCGTCCCTAGGCCTATTCTTGTCCAATTAGGGTTTTTAACAAATCTTGTGCATCCAATAGGTGTGTTTGTGTCATTGGATTAACATTTAGGTCATTTTCGTCCTCCCTAGGCTTATTCTTTTCCAATAAGGGTTTTTAACTAATCTTGTGCATCCAATAAGTTCATTTGGGTCATTGGATTATCATTTAGGTCATTTTCGTCCTCCCTAGGCTTATTCTTTTCCAATAAGGGTTTTTAACTAATCTTGTGCATCCAATAAGTTCATTTGTGTCATTGGATTAACATTTAGGTCATTTTCGTACTCCCTCGGCTTTTTCTAGTCCAATAAGGGTTTTTAACTAATCTTGTTCATCCAATAGGTGTGTTTGTGCCATTGGATTAATATTTAGGTCATTTTCGTCCTCCCTAGACTTATTTGTTGGATTTTGATCCTTTGATTCCTAATTTTGACATAATTAATAATTCAACAATGTTCATACAATGCATGATAAATCTAATATTTGAATTGAGCAAGATTTCAGGAACCATAATCAAACCCTACACACTTGGATCAAATTGCTTGGAACACAAGAAATCAACAAAAGTTGAATTCTGAATATGTAAATCGATTGGGAAATCGATTTCATAACAAGGGTGTAAGGAAATCTTAAGTGTTTGTGAATGTGCAATCGATTAGGCAATCGATTAGTTTAATTAAAAATGAAAAAGCCAAAAGTCAGTAGCCTCTGATTTGGAGGAAATCGATTGGTAAATCGATTGAACATTTCACAAATCAAACCTGATGGTAACACATCGATTGGTAAATCGATTGGATGAGTCACAGTGGCACTCCAGTGCTGAGGGAATCGATTAGCAAATCGATTGACAAAGTATCATTTGAAAAATGACCTCACCTGTGACAAATACAATCGATTGGACAATCTATTGTTAACACTTTCAATTTTGATAAAGTTTGGTTGCAATCGATTGGGAAATCGATTGAACTAAACACCAGGTAAAAACTTTTCAGGAACATGCTATCAAAGCGATTGACAAGTCGATTGATATCAAATAGCTGAGTCACTGTTTTGAATTAAATCGATTGGCAAATCGATTGATATTAAAACTGAATCACTATTTTGAATCACATCGATTGACAAATCGATTGACATCAAAAACCTGAGCCACTGTTTTGAAAACAATCGATTGGCAAATCGATTGAAATAAACTTTTTGAAAACACAGTGAACTCTGAGATTGTGACCAAATCGACTCCGTGGTTTTATACATCGACTCTGAAGTTTGGCAAATCGATTGAGTAATCGATTGAAATTAGTTTTATTAAAACAGTTTCCCAGAAATCGATTAGGCAATCGATTTATACAGGTCTGGACATGTTCTACTGAAAAGTGTTGTTTTAAAGAATCGATTGGTAAATCGATTAGCTTGTATAGTTTCAAGATTAAAGAAAACCAAGATCGCGATAATCGATTGGCAAATCGATTTAGCTCATTTTATAACTTTACAAAATCGATTGGGAAATCGATTTCGTAGTTGGTTTTTCAGAAACTATATAAGATGTCTTTCAATCTTTATTCTAACAACTTCTTAGAACTTTAACACAACATTTTCATAACTTTCATAATTTCTCACAACGCTCTTAGCTGTTCATAACAACAAACTAACAACTTCATAATTGTGATTACAGATCTCAATACAGTTTGTTGACAATCTAAGAGAAATGATAATGTGCTCAAGAACAATCCATGAATATCCAGATTTGTGAAGAGCAACATTCATAAAGATTGAAGACCCTTTTGTTTTACAATCTTTTATTCTTTCTGTAATAAATCTTTGAACGAAATAGAACGCAAGAAAAGCCAGCTCGAAACTGGTGGCTACTTTCTTGGTTGAGAGGGCTCAACAAGAAAGGGTCGCACTGTGATTCTGTGATAGGCTGCTGAGTGCCTACAAGGATCAGAGGGTATTCAATAGGAAAGACATAATTAGAGATTGATAGGTTTCAGGGAGGAAACTGGAAAATCTTTGTAATTGATTCTTTCTATTGAAGGAGAAGAAAATCTGAAATCCGATTGGATTTTCAGGACTGGACGTAGGTTGTTGTGGAACAACCGAACCAGGATAAATCTCTATGTCTTCTTCTCTAACTCTCTCTCTTTAATTTTCTATATTGCTAACTTTGCATGCCTCAAAATTTAATTTCCGCTGTGCACTTGATACTGATTAATTTTGGAACGAAACTGATATATTTTCTGTTATTTCGAGGTCACTGATACCAACATTATTTTAGTCCAATTAGAGTTTTTAACCAATCTTGTGCATCCAATGAGTTCATTTGTGTCATTGGATTAACATTTCGACCATTTTCATCCTCCCTGGGCTTATTCTAGTACAATTAGAGTTTTTAAACAATCTTGGGCATCCAATAAGTTCATTTGTTTCATTGGATTAACATTTAGGAAATTTTCGTCCTCCCTAGGCTTTTTCTTGTCCAATTAGGGTTTTTAACCAATCTTGTGCACCAACAGGTGTGTTTGTGTCATTGGATTAACATTTAGGTCATGTTCGTCCTCGCTAGGCTTATTCAAGTCCAATTAAGATTTTGAACCAATCTTGTGCATCCAATAAGTTCATTTGTGTCATTGGATTAACATTTAGATCATTTTCGTCCTCCAAAGGCTTATTCTAGTCCAATTAGAGTTTTTAACCAATCTTGTGCATCCAATAAGTTCATTTGTTTCATTGAATTAACATTTAGGTCATTTTCGTCCTCCCTAGGCTTTTTCTTATCCGATTAGGATTTTTAACCAATCATGTGAATCAATAGTTGTGTTTATGTCATTGGATTAACATTTAGGTCATTTTCGTTCTCCCTAGACTTATTCTATTCGAAATAAGGTTTTTTACCAATCTTCTGCATTCAATATATGTGTTTGCGGCATTGGATTAACATTTAGGTTAATTTCGTCCTCCCTAGGCATATTGTAGTCCATTTTTAGTTTTTAACCAATCTTGTGCACCCAATAGGTATGTATGTGTCATTGGATTAACCTTTAGGTCATTTTCGTCCTCCCTAGGCTTATTGTAGTCCAATTAGAGTTTTTAACCAATCTTGTGCATCCAATGAGTTCTCTTGTGTCATTGGTTTAACCTTTAGACCATTTTCATCCTCCCTAGGCTTATTCTAGCACAATTAGGGTTTTTAACCAATCTTGTGCATCCAATAAGTTCATTTGTGCCATTGGATTAACATTTAGGTCATTTTCGTACTCCCTCGGCTTTTTCTAGTCCAATTAGGGTTTTTAACTAATTGTGTTCATCCAATAGGTGTGTTTTTGTAATTGGATTAACATTTAGGTCATTTTCGTCCTCCCTAGGCTTACTGTAGTCCAATTAGAGTTTTTAACCAATCTTGTGCATCCAATGAATTCATTTGTTTCATTGGATTTACATTTAGGAAACTTTCGTCCTCCTTAGGCTTTTTCTTGTCCAATTAGGGTTTTTAACCAATCTTGTGCACCAACAGGTGTGTTTGTGTCAATGGATTAACATTTAGGTCATGTTCGTCCTCGCTAGGCTTATTTTAGTCCAATTAAGATTTTTAACCAGTCTTGTGCATCCAATAAGTTCATTTGTGTAATTGGATTAACATTTAGGTCATTTTTGTCCTCCCTAGACTTATTCTAGTCCAATTAGGGTTTTTAACCCATCTTGTGCATCCAATCGGTGTGTTTGTGTCATTGGATTAACAATTAGGACATTTTCTTCGTCGTTATGCTTATTCTAGTCCAATTAGGGTGTTTAACCAATCTTGTGCATCCAAAAAGTTCAATTGTATCATTGGATTATCATTTAGGTCATTTTCGTCCTCCCTAGGCTTATTCTTGTCCAATTAGGGTTTTTTACAAATCTTGTGCATCCAATAGGTGTGTTTGTGTCATTGGATTAACAATTAGGACATTTTCTTCGTCGTTATGCTTATTCTAGTCCAATTAGGGTTTTAAACTAATCTTGTGCATTCAATAAGTTCATTTGTTTCATTAGATTAACATTTAGGTCATTTTCGTCCTCCCTAGGCTTATTCTAGTCTTATTAAGATTTTTAATCAATCTTGTGCATCCAATAAGTTCATTTGTGTCATTGGATTAACATTTAGGTCATTTTCGTACTCCCTCGGCTTTTTCTAGTCTAATTAGGGTTTTATTCTAATCTTGTTCATCCAATATGTGTGTTTGTGTCATTGGATTACCATTTAGGTCATTTTCTCCTTCCCTTGGCTTATTGTAGTCCAATTAGAGTTTTTAACCAATCTTGTGCATCCAATGAGTTCATTTGTGTCATTGGTTTAACATTTAGACCATTTTCATCCTCCATAGGCTTATTCTAGTCCAACTAGAGCTTGTAAAAAATCTTGGGAATCCAATAAGTTCATTTGTTTCATTGGATTAACATTTAGGCCATTTTCGTCCTCCCTAGGCTTTTTCTTGTCCAAATAGGGTTTTTAACCAATCTTCAGCACCAATAGGTGTGTTTTTGTCATTGAATTAACATTTAAGTAATGTTTGTTCTCCCTAGGCTTATTCTAGTCCAATTAAGATTTTTAACGAATCTTGTGCATGCAATAAGTTCATTTGTGTTATTGGATTAACATTTATGTCATTTTTGTCCTCCCTAGACTATTCTAGTCCAATTAAGGTTTCTAACCAATCTTGTGAATCCAATAAGTTCATTTGTGTCAGTGGATGAACATTTAGGTCCTTTTCGTCCTCCTTAGCTTTATTCTAGTCCAATTACGATGATTATTCAGGTCATTTTCGTCCTTCCCAGATTTATTCTTGTCCAATTAGGGTTTTTAACCAATCTTGTGCATCCAATAAGTTCATTTGTGTCATTGGATTAACATTTAGGTCATTATCGTCCTCCTTAGGTTTATTCTTGTTCAATTAGGGTTTTTAATCAATTTTTTGCATCAAATAAGTTCATTTGTGTCATTGGATGAATATTTAGGTAATTTTCGTCCTCCCTAGGCTTATTCTAGTCCAATTAGGGTTTTTGACCAATCTTGTGCATCCAATAGGTGTGTTTTTGAAATTGCATGAACAATTAGGTCATTTTCATCCTCCTTAGGCTTATTCTTGTCCAATTAGGGTTTTTAACCAATCTTGTGCATCCAATAAGTACATTTGTGTCATTGGATTAACATTTAGGTCATTTTCTCCTTCTCTAGGTTTATTCTAGTCGAATTAGGGTTTTTAACCAATCTTGTGCATCCAATAGGTGTGTTTGTGTCATTGGATGAACATTTAGGTCATTTTCGTCCTCCCTAGGCTTATTCTTGTCCAATTAGGGTTTTTAACCAATCTTGTGCATCCAATAGGTGTGTTTGTGTCATTGGATGAACATTTAGGTCATTTTCGTCCTCCCTAGGCTTATTCTTGTCCAATTAGGGTTTTTAACCAATCTTGTGCATCCAATAGGTGTGTTTGTGTCATTGGATGAACATTTAGGTCATTTTCGTCCTCCCTAGGCTTATTCTTGTCCAATTAGGGTTTTTAACCAATCTTGTGCATCCAATAGGTGTGTTTGTGTCATTGGATGAACATTTAGGTCATTTTCGTCCTCCCTAGGCTTATTCTTGTCCAATTAGGGTTTTTAACCAATCTTGTGCATCCAATAGGTGTGTTTGTGTCATTGGATGAACATTTAGGTCATTTTCGTCCTCCCTAGGCTTATTCTTGTCCAATTAGGGTTTTTAACCAATCTTGTGCATCCAATAGGTGTGTTTGTGTCATTGGATGAACATTTAGGTCATTTTCGTCCTCCCTAGGCTTATTCTTGTCCAATTAGGGTTTTTAACCAATCTTGTGCATCCAATAGGTGTGTTTGTGTAATTGGATAAACATTTAGGTCATTTTCGTCCTCCCTAGGCTTGTCCTAGTCCAACTAGGGTTTTTAACCAATCTTGTGCATCCAATAAGTTAATTTGTGTCATTGGATAAGCATTTAGGTCATTTTCGTCTTCCCTAGGTTTATTCTAGTTCAATTAGGGTTTTTAACTAATTTTGTGCATCGAATAAGTTCATTTGTGTCACTGGATGAACATTTAGGTCATTTTTGTCCTCCCTTGGTTTATTCTAGTCCAATTAGGGTTTTTAACCAATCTTGTGCCTCCACTAGTTATGTTTGTGAAATTGGATGAACGTTTAGGTCATTTTCGTCCTCCCTAGGTTTATTATAGTCCAATTAGGGTTTTTAACCAATCTTGTGCATCCAATAGGTGTGTGCTTGAAATTGGATAAACATTTAAGTCATTTTCGTCCTCCCTAGGCTTATTCTTGTCCAATTAGGGTTTTTAACCAATCTTGTGCATCCAATAATATTTAGGTCATTTTCGTCCTCCCTAGGTTTATTCTTGTTCAATTTGGGTTTTAACCATTTTTGTGCATCCAATAAGTTCATTTGTGTCATTGGATGAACATTTAGGTCATTTTCGTCCTCCCTAGGCTTATTCTTGTCCAATTAGGGTTTTTAACCAATCTTGTGCATCCAATAAGTTCATTTGTGTCATTGGATTAACATTTTCATCATTTTTGCCCTCACTAGGCCTATTCCTGTCGAATTAGGGTTTTTAAACAATCTTGGGCATCCAATAGGTGTGTTTGTGTTATTGGATTGACATTTAGGTCATTTTCATCCTCCCAAGGCTTATTCTAGTCCAATTAGGGTTTTTAAACAATCTTGTGCATCCAATAGGTGTGTTTGTGTCATTGGATTGACATTTAGGTCATTTTCATCCTCCCAAGGCTTATTCTAGTCCAATTAGGGTTTTTAAACAATCTTGTGCATCCAATAGGTGTGTTTGTGTAATTGGATAAACATTTAGGTCATTTTCATCCTCCCTAGGCTTGTCGTAGTCCAATTAGGGTTTTTAACCAATCTTGTGCATCCAATAAGTTAATTTGGGTCATTGGATAACATTTAGGTCATTTTCGTCTTCCATAGGCTTATTTTTGTCCAATTAGGGTTTTTAACCAATCTTGTGCATCCAACAAGTTCATTTGTGTCATTGGATTATTATTTAGGTCATTTTCGTCCTCCCTAGGTTTATTCTTGTTCAATTAGGGTTTTTAACCAATTTTGTGCATCCAATAAGTTCATTTGTGTCATTGGATGAACATTTAGGTAATTTTCGTCCTCCTTAGGTTTATACTAGTCCAAATAGGGTTTTTGACCAATCTTGTGCATCCAATAAGTTCATTTGTGTCTTTGGATTAACATTTTCATCATTTTCGCCATCACTAGGCCTATTCTTGTCGAATTAGGGTTTTTAAACATTCTTGTGCATCCAATAGGTGTGTTTGTGTAATTGGATAAACATTTAGATCATTTTCTTCCTCCCTAGGCTTGTCGTAGTCCAATTAGGGTTTTTAACCAATCTTGTGCATCCAATAAGTTAATTTGGGTCATTAGATAACATTTAGGTCATTTTCGTCTTCCCTAGGTTTATTCTAGTTCAATTAGGGTTTTTAACCAATTTTGTGCATCCAATAAGTTCATTTGTGTCATTGGATGAACATTTAGGTCATTTTCGTCCTCCCTAGGTTTATTCTAGTCCAATTAGGTTTTTTAACCAATCTTGTGGCTCCAATAGGTATGTTTGTGAAATTGGATGAAAATTTAGGTCATTTTCGTCCTTCCTAGGTTTATTCTTGTCCAATTAGGGTTTTTACCCAATTTTGTGCATCCAATAAGTTCATTTGTGTAATTGGATGAACATTTAGGTAATTTTCGTCCTCCCTAGGTTTATACTTGTCCAATTAGGGTTTTTAACCAATCTTGTGCATCCAATAGGTGTGTTTGTGTCATTGGATGAACAATTAGGTCATTTTCGTCCTCCTTAGGCTTATTCTTGTCCAATAAGGGTTTTTAACCAATCTTGTGCATCCAATAAGTTCATTTGTGTCATTGGATTAACATTTAGGTCATTTTCTCCCTCTCTAGGTTTATGCTATTCCAATTAGGGTTTTTAACCAATCTTGTGCATCCATTAGGTGTGTTTGTGTAATTGGATAAACATTTAGGTCATTTCGTCCTCCCTAGGCTTATCCTAGTCCAATTTGGGTTTTTAACCAATCTTGTGCATCCAATAAGTTAATTTGTCTCATTGGATAAACATTTAAGTCATTTTCGTCCTCCCTAGGTTTATTCTAGTTCAATTAGGGTTTTTAACCAATTTTATGCATCCAATAAGTTCATTTGTGTCATTGGATGAACATTTAGGTCATTTTCGTCCTCCCTAGGTTTATTCTAGTTCAATTAGGGTTTTTAACCAATTTTATGCATCCAATAAGTTCATTTGTGTCACTGGATGAACATTTATGTCAATTTCGTCCTCCTTAACTTTATTCTACTTCAATTACGGTTTTTAACCAATCTTGTGCATCCAATAGGTGTGTTTGTGAAATTGGATGAACATTTAAGTCATTTTCGTCCTCCCTAGGATTATTCTTGTCCAATTAGGGTTTTTAACACATCTTGTGCATTCAATAAGTTCATTTGTGTCATTGGATTAACATTTAAGTCATTTTCAACCTTCCTAGGTTTATTCTAGTTCAATTAGGGTTTTTAACCAATTTTGTTTATCCAATAAGCTCATTGGTGTCATTGGATGAACATTTAGGTCATTTTCGTCCTCCCTAGGTTTATTTTAGTTCAATTAGCGTTTTTAACCAATTTTGTGCATCCAATAGGTGTGTTTTTGAAATTGGATGAACATTTAGGTCATTTTCGTCGTCCCTAGGCTTATTCTTGTCCAATTAGGGTATTTACCCAATCTTGTGCATTCAATAAGTTCATTTGTGTCATTGGATTAACATTTAAGTCATTTTCGTCCTTCCTAGGTTTATTCTAGTTCAATTAGGGTTTTTAACAAATTTTGTTCATCCAATAAGTTCATTTGTGTCATTGGAAGAACATTTAGGTCATTTGCATCCTCCCTAGGCTTATTCTTGTCCAATTAGGGTTTTTAACCAATCTTGTGCATCCAATAAATTAATTTGTGTCATTGGATTAACATTTAGGTCATTTTCATCCTCCCTAGGCTTATTCTTGTCCAATTAGGGTTTTTAACCAATCTTGTGCATCCAATAAATTAATTTGTGTCATTGGATTAACATTTAGGTCATTTTCATCCTCCCTAGGCTTATTCTTGTCCAATTAGGGTTTTTAACCAATCTTGTGCATCCAATAAATTAATTTGTGTCATTGGATTAACATTTAGGTCATTTTCATCCTCCCTAGGCTTATTCTTGTCCAATTAGGGTTTTTAACCAATCTTGTGCATCCAATAAATTAATTTGTGTCATTGGATTAACATTTAGGTCATTTTCGTCCTGCCTAGGTTTATTTTAGTTCAATTAGGGTTTTTAACCAATTTTGTGCATCCAATAAGTTCATTTGTGTCATTCGATTAATATTTAGGTCATTTTCATCCTCCTTAGGTTTATTCTTGTTCAATTAGGGTTTTTAACCAATTTTGTGCATCCAATAGGTGTGTTTGTGTCATTGGACGAACATTTAGGTCATTTTCGTCCTCCCTAGGTTTATTTTAGTTCAATTAGGGTTTTTAACCAATTTTGTGCATCCAATAGGTGTGTTTTTGAAATTGGATGAATATTTAGGTCCTTTTCGTCGTCCCTAGGCTTATTCTTGTCCAATTAGGGTATTTACCCAATCTTGTGCATTCAATAAGTTCATTTGTGTCATTGGATTAACATTTAAGTCATTTTCGTCCTTCCTAGGTTTATTCTAGTTCAATTAGGGTTTTAAACAAATTTTGTTCATCCATTAAGTTCATTTGTGTCATTGGATAAACTATTAGGTCATTTGCATCCTCCCTAGGCTTATTCTTGTCCAATTAGAGTTTTTAACCAATCTTGTGCATCCAATAAGTTAATTTGTGTCATTGGATTAACATTTAGGTCATTTTCGTCCTGCCTAAGTTTATTTTAGTTCAATTAGGGTTTTTAACCAATTTTGTGCATCCAATAAGTTCATTTGTGTCATTCGATTAATATTTAGGTCATTTTCGTCCTCCTTAGGTTTATTCTTGTTCAATTAGGGTTTTTAACCAATTTTGTGCATCCAATAAGTTCATTTGTGTCATTGGATGAACATTTAGGTCATTTTAGTCCTCCCTAGGTTTATACTAGTCCAATTAGGGTTTTTGACCGATCTTGTGCATCCAATAAGTTCATTTGTGTCATTGGAATAATATTTTCGTCATTTTCGCCCTCACTAGGCCTATTCTTGTAAAATTAGGGTTATTAAACAATCTTGTGCATCCAATAGGTGTGTTTGTGTCGTTGGATTGACATTTAGGTCATTTTCGTCCTCCCTAGGCTTATTCTAGTCCAATTAGGATTTTTAACCAATCTAGTGCATTCAATAGGTGTTTTTGTGTCATTGGATGAACAATTAGGTCATTTTTGTCCTCCTTAGGCTTATTCTTGTCCAATTAGGGTTTTTAACCAATCTTGTGCATCCAATAAGTTCATTTGTGTCATTGGATTAACATTTAGGTCATTTTCTCCCTCTCTAGGTTTATTCTAGTCCAATTAGGGTTTTTAACCAATCTTATGCATCCAATAGGTGTGTTTGTGTCATTAGATTAACATTTAGGTCATTTTCTCCCTCTTTAGGTTTATTCTAGTCCAATTAGTGTTTTTAACCAATCTTGTGCATCCAATAGGTGTGTTTGTGTCATTGGATGAACATTTAGGTCATTTTCGTCCTCCCTAGGTTTATTCTAGTCCAATTAGGGTTTTTAACCAATCTTATGCATCCAATAGGTGTGTTTGTGTCATTAGATTAACATTTAGGTCATTTTCGTCCTCCCTAGGTTTATTCTAGTCCAATTAGGGTTTTTAACCAATCTTATGCATCCAATAGGTGTGTTTGTGTCATTAGATTAACATTTAGGTCATTTTCGTCCTCCCTAGGCTTATTCTAGTCCTATTAGGGTTTTTAACCAATCTTCTACATCCAATCAGTTCAGTTGTGTCATTGGTTTAAAATTTAGGTCATTTTCGTCCTCCAAAGGCGTATTCTTGTCCAACTAGTGTTTTTAACCAATCTTGTGCATCCAATAGGTGTGTCTGTGTGTCATTGGATGTACAGTTTGGTCATTTTTGTCCTTTCTAGGCTTATTCTTGTCCAATTAGGGTTTTTATCCAATCTTGTGCATCCAATAAGTTCATTTGTGTAATTGGATTAATATTTATGTCATTTTCGTCCTCCCTAGGTTTATTCTAGTCTAATTAGGGTTTTTAACCAATCTTGTGCATCCAATAGGTGTGTTTGTGTCATAGGATGAACATTTAGGTCATTTTCGTCCTCCCTAGGCTTATTCTTATCCAATTAGGGTTTTTAACCAATCTTGTGCATCTGTTAAGTGTATTTGTGTCATTGGATTAACATTACCGTCATTTTCGTCCTCCCTATGTGTATTTTAGTTCAATTAGGGTTTTTAACCAATTTTGTGCACCCAATAAGTTCATTTATGTCACTTGATGAACATTTAGGTCATTTTCGTCCTCCCTAGGTTTATTCTAGTCCAATTAGGGTTTTGAACGAATTTTGTGCATCCAATAAGTTCATTTGTGTCACTAGATGAACATTTAGGTCATTTTCGTCCTCCCTAGGCTTATTCTTATCCAATTAGGGTTTTTATCCAATCTTGTGCATCCAATAAGTTCATTTGTGTCACTAGATGAACATTTAGGTCATTTTCGTCCTCCCTAGGTTTATTCTAGTCCAATTAGGGTTTTGAACGAATTTTGTGCATCCAATAAGTTCATTTGTGTCACTAGATGAACATTTAGGTCATTTTCGTCATCCCTAGGTTTATTGTAGTCCAATTAGGGTTTTTAACCAATCTTGTGCATCCAATAAGTTCATTTGTGTTATTGGATTAACATTTTGGTCATTTTTGTCCTCCCTAGACTTATTCTAGTCCAATTAGGGTTTTTAACCAATCTTGTGCATCCAATAAGTTCATTTGTGTCATTGGATTAACATTTAAACCATTTTCATCCTCCCTAGGCTTATTGTAGAACAATTAGAGTTTTTAATCAATCTTGGGCATCCAATAAGTTCATTTGTTTCATTGGATTAACATTTAGGCAATTTTCGTCCTCCCTAGACTTTTGCTTGTCCAATTAGGGTTTTTAACCAATCTTGTGCACCAATAGGTTTGTTTGTGTCATTGGATTAACATTTAGGTCATGTTCGTCCTCCCTAGGCCTATTCTAGTCCAATTAAGATTTTTAACCAATCTTGTGCATCCAATAAGTTCATTTGTGTTATTGGATTAACATTTTGGTCATTTTTGTCCTCCCTAGACTTATTCTAGTCCAATTAGGGTTTTTAACCAATCTTGTGCATCTAATCGGTGTGTTTGTGTCATTGGATTAACATTTAGGACATTTTCTTCATCGCTATGCTTATTCTAGTCCAATAAGGGTTTTTAACCAATCTTGTGCGTCCAAAAAGTACAATTGTATCATTGGATTATCATTTAGGTCATTTTCGTCCTCCCTAGGCTTATTCTTGTCCAATTAGGGTTTTTTATAAATCTTGTGCATCCAATTAGTGTGTTTGTGTCATTGGATTAACATTAAGGTCATTTTCGTCCTCCCAGGGCTTATTCTAGTCGAATTAGGGTTTTTAACAAAGCTTGTCAATCCAACAGGTGTGTTTGTGTCATTGGATTAACATTTAAGTTATTTTCGTCCTCCCTTGGCTTATTCTAGTCGAATTAGGGTTTTTAACAAATCTTGTGCTCCAATAAGTTCATTTGTTGCATTGGATTAACATTTAGATCTAGTCCAATATGAGTTTTTAACCAATCTTGTGCATCCAATAAGTTGATTTGTTTCATTGGATTAACATTTAGGTCATTTTCTTCCTCCCTAGGCTTTTTCTTATCCAATTAGGATTTTTAACCAATCATGTGAATCAATAGGTGTGTTTGTGTCATTGGATTAACCTTTAGGTTATTTTCGTCTTCCCTAGGCTTATTGTTGTGCAATTAGAGTTTTTAACCAATCTTTTGCATCCAATGAGTTCATTTGTGTCATTGGTTTGACCTTTATACCATTTTCATCCTCCCTAGGCCTATTCTAGTCTAATTAGAGTTTTTAAACATTCTTGGGCATCCAATAAGTTCATTTGTTTCATTAGATTAACATTTAGGTCATTTTCGTCCTCCCTAGGCTTATTCTAGTCCAATTAGGGGTTTTAACCAATCTTGTGCATCCAATAAGTTCATTTGTGTCATTGAATTAACATTTAGGTAATTTTCGTCCTCCCTCGACTTTTTCTAGACCAATTTGGGTTTTTAACTAATCTTGTGCATCCAATAGGTGTGTTTGTGTCATTGGATTAACATTAAGTTCATTTTCGTCCTCCCGGGGCTTACTCTAGTTGAATTAGGGTTTTTAACAAATCTTGTCCATCCAACAGGTGTGTTTGTGTCGTTGGATTAACATTTTTAAGTAATTTTCGCCCTCCCTAGGCTTATTCTAGTCAAATTAGGGTTTTTAACAAATCTTGTGCTCCAATAAGTTCATTTGTGTCATTGAAGTAACATTTAGATTATTTTCGTCCTCCAAAGGCTTATTCTAGTCCAATTAGAGTTGTTAACCAATATTGTGCATCAAACAGGTGTGTTTGTGTAATTGGATAAACATTTAGGTCATTTTTGTCCTCCCTAGGCTTATTCTAGTCCAATTATGGTTTTTAACCAATCTTGTGCATCCAATAAGTTCATTTGTGTCATTGGATTTACATTTTGGTCATTTTTTCCCTCTCTAGGTTTATTCTAGTCCAATTAGGGTTTTTAACCAGTCTTGTGCATCCAATAGGTGTGTTTGTGTCATTGGACGAACAATTAGGTTATTTTCGTCCTCACAAGACATATTCTTGTCCAATTAGGGTTGTTAAGCAATCTTGTGCATCCAATAGGTGTGTTTCTGTCATTGGATGAACATTTAAGCCATTTTCGTCCTCCCTAGACTTATTCTTGTCCAATTAGGGTTTTTAACAAATCTTGTGCATCCAATAAGTTATTTTGTGTCATTGGATAAACATTTAGGTCATTTTCGTCCTCCCTAGGTTTATTCTAGTTCAATTAGGGTTTTTAACCAATCTTGTGCATCCAATAAGTTCATTTGTGTCATTGGATTAACATTTAGGCCTAGGTTTATTCTAGTCCAATTAGGGTTTTTAACCAATCTTGTGCCTCCAATAGGTGTGTTTTTGAAATTGGATGAACATTTAGGTCATTTTTGTCCTACCTAGGCTTATTCTTGTCCAATTAGGGTTTTTAACCAATCTTGTGCATCCAATAAGTTGATTTGCGTCATTGGATTAACATTTAGGTCATTTTTTCCCTCTCTAGGTTTATTGTAGTCCAATTAGGGTTTTTAACCAATCTTGTGCATCCAATAGGTGTTTTTGTGTCATTGGACGAACATTTAGGTTATTTTCGTCCCCACAAGACATATTCTTGTTCAATTAGGGTTTTTAAGCAATCTTGTGCATCCAATAGGTGTGTTTCTGTCATTGGATGAACAT
>NC_021165.2:49228955-49230701 GCF_000331145.2 Cicer arietinum
TGTGAACCTTGAGTAATCATCAACCAGCACATATCCATACAGGTTTCCACCTAAACTATTAACTTGGGCAGGTCCAAAAAGGTCCATGTGAACTAGTTGCAAAATTCTATTTGTTCTAACCAAGTCTATAGAGGGAAACGGAGTCTTAACCAGTTTACTCTTCTCACTTGAATCACACAGTCTATCTTTAGAAAACTTCCTATTTGGTCGACCTAAGACAAGCTGTTTCCTGACAAGTTTATTCAAATGATTTATATGTATGTGAGCAATACTTTTATGCCAAAGCCATGTTTCATCTGAATTGGATAACAAGCAGCATATAGCACTTGGTACATAATTGAAATCCAACATGTAAATGTTGTTAATTCTGTCACCAACTAGCTTTATGTGTTTGTCATCTTTATGCTCAATAATGCAAGATTGTGATGAAAAACTTACTTGAAAACCTTTATCACATAGCTGGCTTATACTCAGTAAGTTGTTTTTTTATCACTGTAGTTGACTCATTGCCTACGTCACCAATTCCAATAATCTTTCCTCTGTTGTTGTCACCATATTTGACAAAGCCTCCTTCCTTTAATGTCAAGGACAGGAATTTGGATTTGTCACCAGTCATGTGCTTTGAGCATCCGCTATCTAGATACCATAAATGCTTCGTGGATGTCAAGCACACCTGCAACATACAATCAGAATTTTGTTTTAGGTCCCCAATTTAAATTGGGTCCTGGTTGGTTAGTGTCAAACACAGATTTCTTTGCTATCCAAACTTGCTTCCATCCTTTATTGGCTAATTTTTTAAATTTGCAATTTGACACAAAATGTCCCTTTCTGCAACAGAAGTGACATTTGCCATCAAAGGATGAATGTTTGTTTGGTTTAGTAAAGATGTCATACATACTCTTAGCAATAGCAGATTTTTGACCATGTTTGACATTTCTGGTTTGCATATAACCAATACCATATCTGTTTTTATTTCTTTTAACATGCATATTTGGTGTATATCCTAAACCAGATTTTTCATGAACATGTCTTTGATTGCTAAGTATGACATTCAGTTTATCTTTACTATTAGCAAACTTCAATAAATCAGATTTTAATGATGCAACATTATTCTCAAGTTCAATGCATTTTGCAGATTTGTCATGTGAATCCTTTTTCAGTTGTTCACATAAATTTTCAATTTCTTTATGGTCATTTTTCATTTGTTCAAACATTTTCTTTGTGCTTAACAACTGTTTTATGGAATTCACATAATCATCATGCAGCTCATTGAAAGCTTCTTGTAGCTCATCATAGGTTGGATTAGATTGTGAACTAACCTCATTTTCTGATTCTGAATCGGTATTTGCCATGAGACACAGATTCACTTCTTCTTCATCCGAAGAGGCAGAGGATTCTTCGTTGTCGTTCCATGCAATATAAGCTTTTCTGGTTTTGGTGACTGGTTCCTTGCCTTTTGGTTTTGTAGCTCTATTTTTGTTCTGCAATTTGTAGCATTCTGACTTTATGTGACCAGTTTTACCACATTCATAGCATGTAATTGTCTTGTTGTCACTAGTCTTAGAGCTGGATGGCTTTCTGAATTTGTTGTCTTTCTTCTTCAGAAACTTCTTAAATTTCTTGACAAGCAACCCGATCTCAGGCTCTTCAGTCTCACTGCTTGATTCATCTGAGCAACTTTCTTGTTCAGTTTTTGATTGATGCGTTTGGGCTTTCAAAGACAGTCCTTTCTTTTTCCTGCTTTCT
>NC_021165.2:49234168-49243373 GCF_000331145.2 Cicer arietinum
TTCGTCCTCCATAGGCTTATTCTAGTCCAATTAGAGTGTTTAACGAATTTTGTGCAACCAATAAGTACATTCTAGTCCATTTACAGTTTTTAACCAATCTTGTGCATCCAATTAGTTCGTTTGTGTTGTTGGATTAACATGTAGGTCATTATCTTCCACCCTAGGCTTATTCTAGTCGAATTAGGGTTTTTAAACAAATCTTGTCCATCCAATTAGTTCATATGAGTCATTGGATTAACATTTAGATCATATTCGTCCTCCATAGGCTTATTCTAGTCCAATTAGAGTTTTTAATCAATATTGTGCATCCAATAAGTTCATTTGTGTCATTGGATTAACATTTAGATTATTTTCGTCCTCCATAGGCTTATTCTAGTCCAATTAGAGTTTTTAATCAATATTGTGCATCCAATAAGTTCATTTGTGTCATTGGATTAACATTTAGATTATTTTCGTCCTCCATAGGCTTATTCTAGTCCAATTAGAGTTTTTAACCAATCTTGTTCTTCCAATAGGTGTGTTTGTGGCATTGGATTAACAGTTACATCATTATCGTCCTCCCAAGGCTTATTGTAGACCAATTAGGGTTTTTAACCAATCTTGTGCATCTAATAGGTGTGTTTGTGTCATTGGAAAAACATTTAGGTCACTTTCGTCCTCCATAGGCTTATTCTAGTCCAATTAGGGTGTTTAACGAATCTTGTGCATCCAATAAGTCCATTTGTGTCATTGGATAAACATTTAGGTCATTTTCATCCTCCGTAGGTATATTCTAGTCCAATTAGAGTTTTCAACGAATCTTGTGCATCCAATAAGTTCATTTGTGTCATTGGATAAACATTTAGGTCATTTTCATCCTCCGTAGGTATATTCTAGTCCAATTAGAGTTTTCAACGAATCTTGTGCATCCAATAAGTTCATTTGTGTCATTGGATAAACATTTAGGTCATTTTCGTCCTCCCTAGGTACATTCTAGTCCAATTAGAGTTTTTAACCAATCTTGTGCCTCCAATTAGTTCATTTGTGTTGTTGGATTAACAATTAGGTCTTTTTCTTCCGCCCTAGGCTTATTCTAGTCGAATTAGGGTTTGTAAACAAATCTTGTCCATCCAATTAGTTCATTTGTGTCATTGGATTAACATTTAGATTATTTTTGTCCTCCATAGGCTTATTCTAGTCCAATTAGAGTTTTTAACCAATCTTGTGCCTCCAATTAGTTCATTTGTGTTGTTGGATTAACAATTAGGTCTTTTTCTTCCGCCCTAGGCTTATTCTAGTCGAATTAGGGTTTGTAAACAAATCTTGTCCATCCAATTAGTTCATTTGTGTCATTGGATTAACATTTAGATTATTTTTGTCCTCCATAGGCTTATTCTAGTCGAATTAGGGTTTGTAAACAAATCTTGTCCATCCAATTAGTTCATTTGTGTCATTGGATTAACATTTAGATTATTTTCGTCCTCTATAGGCTTATTCTAGTCCAATTAGAGTTTTTAACCAATCTTGTGCCTCCAATTAGTTCATTTGTGTTGTTGGATTAACAATTAGGTCTTTTTCTTCCGCCCTAGGCTTATTCTAGTCGAATGATAGGTGTGTTTCTGTCATTGGATTAAAATTTAGGTCATTTTCGTCCTCCCTTGGCTTATTCTAGTCCAATTAGTGTTTTTAAAAATTCTTTGGCATCCAATAAGTTCATTTGTTTCATTGGATTAACATTTACGTCATTTTCGTCCTCCGTAGGCCTATTCTAGTCGAATTAGGGATTTTGACCAATCTTGTGCATCCAATAAGTTCATTTGTGTCATTGGATAAACATTTAGGTCATCTTCTTCCTCCCTATGCTTATTCGAGTCCAATTTGGGTTTTCAACCAATCTTGTGCATCCAAAAAGTTCATTTGTGTCATTGGATTATCATTTAGGTCATTTTCATCCTCCCTAGGCTTATTCTAGTCCAATTAGGGTTTTTAACCAATCTTGTGCCTCCAATAGGTGTGTTTGTGTCACTGGATTAACATTTCGGTCATTTTCTTCGTCGCTAAGCTAATTTTAGTCCAATTAGGGTTTTTAACCAACCTGGTGCATCCAATTAGTTCATTTGTGTCATTCGATTATCATTTAAGTCATTTTTGTCCTCCCTAGGCTTATTCTAGTCCAATTAGTGTTTTTAACTAATCTTGTGCATCGAATAGGTGCGTTTGTGTCACTAGATTAAGATTTAGGAAATTTTCGTCCTTCTTAGGCTTATTGTAGTCCAATTAGGGTTTGTAACCAATCTTGTGCATCCAATAAGTTCATTTGTGTCATTGGATTAACATTTAGGTGATTTTTGTCCTCCCTAGACATATTCTTGTCCAATAAGGGTTTGAACCAATCTTGTGCCTCCAATAAGTTCATTTGTGTCATTGGATTAACATTTAGGTCATTTTTGTACTCCATCGCCTTATTCTAGTCCAATTCGGGTTTTTAACTAATCTTGTTCATGCAATAGGTGTGCTTATGTCATTGGATTAACATTTAAGTGATTTTCGTCCTCCCTAGGCTTATTCTAGTCAAATTAGGGTTTTTAACCAACCTAGTGCATTCAATAAGTTCATTTGTGTCATTGGATTAACATTTAGATCATTTCCGTCCTCCATAGGCTTATTCTAGTTCAATTAGAGTTTTTAACCAATCTTGTGCATCCAATAAGTTCATTTGTGTCATTGGATAAACTTTTAGGTCACTTTCGTCCTCCATAGGCTTATTCTAGTCCAATTAGGGTTTTTAACAAATCTTGTGCATCCAATAAGTTCATTTGTGTCATTGGATAAACTTTTAGGTCACTTTCGTCCTCCATAGGCTTATTCTAGTCCAATTAGGGTTTTTAACAAATCTTGTGCATCCAATAAGTTCATTTGTGTCATTGGATAAAATTTAGGTAATTTTTGTCCTCCCTAGGTACATTCTAGTCCAATTAAAGTTTTTAAGCAATCTTGTGCATCCAATTAGTTCATGTGAGTCGTTGGATTAACATTTAGCTCATTTTCGTCCGCCCTAGGCTTATTCTAGTCGAATTAGGGTTTTTAAACAAATCTTGTGCATCCAATTAGTTATAAACACTAATTGGTCTAATTTAGGTTTTTAACCAATTTTGTGCACCGATAGGTGTGTTTGTGTCATTGGATTAAAATTTAGGTCATTTTTGTCCTCCCTAGACTTATTCTAGTCCAATTAGGGTTTTTAACCAACCTGGTGCATCCAATTAGTTCATTTGTGTCATTGGATTATCATTTAGGTTATTTTTGTCCTCCCTAGGCTTATTCTAGTCCAATTAGGGTTTTTAACCAACCTGGTGCATCCAATTAGTTCATTTGTGTCATTGGATTATCATTTAGGTTATTTTTGTCCTCCCTAGGCTTATTCTAGTCCAATTAGGGTTTTTAACCAACCTGGTGCATCCAATTAGTTCATTTGTGTCATTGGATTATCATTTAGGTTATTTTTGTCCTCCCTAGGCTTATTCTAGTCCAATTAGGGTTTTTAACCAATCTTGTGCCTCCAATAGGTGTGTTTGTGTCATTGGATTAACATTTAGGTCATTTTCTTCGTCGCTATGCTTATTTTAGTGTAATTAGGGTTTTTAACCAACCTGGTGCATCCAATTAGTTCATTTGTGTCATTGGATTATCATTTAGGTTATTTTTGTCCTCCCTAGGCTTATTCTAGTCCAATTAGGGTTTTTAACTAATCTTGTGCATCGAATAGGTCTGTTTGTGTCACTGGATTAAGATTTAGGTCATTTTCGTCCTTCTTAGGCTTATTGTAGTCCAATTAGGGTTTTTAACCAATATTGTGCATCCAATAAGTTCATTTGTGTCATTAGATTAACATTTAGGTCATTTTTGTCCTCCCTAGACTTATTCTTGTCCAATTAAGGTTTTTAACCAATCTTGTGACTCCAATAAGTTCATTTGTGTCATTGGTTTAACATTTAGGTCATTTTTGTACTCTCTCGCCTTATTCTATTCCAATTAGGGTTTTTAATTAATCTTGTTCATCTATTAGGTGTGTTTATATCATTGGATTAACATTCAAGTGATTTTCATACTCCCTTGCCTTATTCTAGTCCAATTCGGGTTTTTAACTAATCTTGTCCATTCAATAGGTTCATTTGTGTGATAGGATTAACATTTAGATCATTTTCGTCCTCCCAAGGCTTATTGTAGACTAATTAGGGTTTTTAAACAATCTTGTGCATCTAATAGGTGTGTTTGTGTCATTGGATAAACATTTAGGGCACTTTCGTCCTCCATAGGCTTATTCTAGTCCAATTAGGGTTTTTAACGAATCTTGTGCATTCAATAATTTCATTTGGGTTATTGGATAAACATTTAGGTCATTTTCGTCATCTCTAGGTACATTCTAGTCCAATTAGAGTTTTTAACCAATCTTGTGCATCCAATTAGTTCATTTCTGTTGTTGGATTAACAATTAGGTTATTTTCTTCCGCCCTAGGCTTATTCTAGTCGAATTAGGGTTTTTAAACAAATCTAGTCCATCCAATTAGTTCATTTCTGTTGTTGGATTAACAATTAGGTTATTTTCTTCCGCCCTAGGCTTATTCTAGTCGAATTAGGGTTTTTAAACAAATCTAGTCCATCCAATTAGTTCATTTCTGTTGTTGGATTAACAATTAGGTTATTTTCTTCCGCCCTAGGCTTATTCTAGTCGAATTAGGGTTTTTAAACAAATCTAGTCCATCCAATTAGTTCATTTCTGTTGTTGGATTAACAATTAGGTTATTTTCTTCCGCCCTAGGCTTATTCTAGTCGAATTAGGGTTTTTAAACAAATCTAGTCCATCCAATTAGTTCATTTCTGTTGTTGGATTAACAATTAGGTTATTTTCTTCCGCCCTAGGCTTATTCTAGTCGAATTAGGGTTTTTAAACAAATCTAGTCCATCCAATTAGTTCATTTCTGTTGTTGGATTAACAATTAGGTTATTTTCTTCCGCCCTAGGCTTATTCTAGTCGAATTAGGGTTTTTAAACAAATCTAGTCCATCCAATTAGTTCATTTCTGTTGTTGGATTAACAATTAGGTTATTTTCTTCCGCCCTAGGCTTATTCTAGTCGAATTAGGGTTTTTAAACAAATCTAGTCCATCCAATTAGTTCATTTCTGTTGTTGGATTAACAATTAGGTTATTTTCTTCCGCCCTAGGCTTATTCTAGTCGAATTAGGGTTTTTAAACAAATCTAGTCCATCCAATTAGTTCATTTCTGTTGTTGGATTAACAATTAGGTTATTTTCTTCCGCCCTAGGCTTATTCTAGTCGAATTAGGGTTTTTAAACAAATCTAGTCCATCCAATTAGTTCATTTCTGTTGTTGGATTAACAATTAGGTTATTTTCTTCCGCCCTAGGCTTATTCTAGTCGAATTAGGGTTTTTAAACAAATCTAGTCCATCCAATTAGTTCATTTCTGTTGTTGGATTAACAATTAGGTTATTTTCTTCCGCCCTAGGCTTATTCTAGTCGAATTAGGGTTTTTAAACAAATCTAGTCCATCCAATTAGTTCATTTCTGTTGTTGGATTAACAATTAGGTTATTTTCTTCCGCCCTAGGCTTATTCTAGTCGAATTAGGGTTTTTAAACAAATCTAGTCCATCCAATTAGTTCATTTCTGTTGTTGGATTAACAATTAGGTTATTTTCTTCCGCCCTAGGCTTATTCTAGTCGAATTAGGGTTTTTAAACAAATCTAGTCCATCCAATTAGTTCATTTCTGTTGTTGGATTAACAATTAGGTTATTTTCTTCCGCCCTAGGCTTATTCTAGTCGAATTAGGGTTTTTAAACAAATCTAGTCCATCCAATTAGTTCATTTCTGTTGTTGGATTAACAATTAGGTTATTTTCTTCCGCCCTAGGCTTATTCTAGTCGAATTAGGGTTTTTAAACAAATCTAGTCCATCCAATTAGTTCATTTCTGTTGTTGGATTAACAATTAGGTTATTTTCTTCCGCCCTAGGCTTATTCTAGTCGAATTAGGGTTTTTAAACAAATCTAGTCCATCCAATTAGTTCATTTCTGTTGTTGGATTAACAATTAGGTTATTTTCTTCCGCCCTAGGCTTATTCTAGTCGAATTAGGGTTTTTAAACAAATCTAGTCCATCCAATTAGTTCATTTCTGTTGTTGGATTAACAATTAGGTTATTTTCTTCCGCCCTAGGCTTATTCTAGTCGAATTAGGGTTTTTAAACAAATCTAGTCCATCCAATTAGTTCATTTCTGTTGTTGGATTAACAATTAGGTTATTTTCTTCCGCCCTAGGCTTATTCTAGTCGAATTAGGGTTTTTAAACAAATCTAGTCCATCCAATTAGTTCATTTCTGTTGTTGGATTAACAATTAGGTTATTTTCTTCCGCCCTAGGCTTATTCTAGTCGAATTAGGGTTTTTAAACAAATCTAGTCCATCCAATTAGTTCATTTCTGTTGTTGGATTAACAATTAGGTTATTTTCTTCCGCCCTAGGCTTATTCTAGTCGAATTAGGGTTTTTAAACAAATCTAGTCCATCCAATTAGTTCATTTCTGTTGTTGGATTAACAATTAGGTTATTTTCTTCCGCCCTAGGCTTATTCTAGTCGAATTAGGGTTTTTAAACAAATCTAGTCCATCCAATTAGTTCATTTCTGTTGTTGGATTAACAATTAGGTTATTTTCTTCCGCCCTAGGCTTATTCTAGTCGAATTAGGGTTTTTAAACAAATCTAGTCCATCCAATTAGTTCATTTCTGTTGTTGGATTAACAATTAGGTTATTTTCTTCCGCCCTAGGCTTATTCTAGTCGAATTAGGGTTTTTAAACAAATCTAGTCCATCCAATTAGTTCATTTCTGTTGTTGGATTAACAATTAGGTTATTTTCTTCCGCCCTAGGCTTATTCTAGTCGAATTAGGGTTTTTAAACAAATCTAGTCCATCCAATTAGTTCATTTCTGTTGTTGGATTAACAATTAGGTTATTTTCTTCCGCCCTAGGCTTATTCTAGTCGAATTAGGGTTTTTAAACAAATCTAGTCCATCCAATTAGTTCATTTCTGTTGTTGGATTAACAATTAGGTTATTTTCTTCCGCCCTAGGCTTATTCTAGTCGAATTAGGGTTTTTAAACAAATCTAGTCCATCCAATTAGTTCATTTCTGTTGTTGGATTAACAATTAGGTTATTTTCTTCCGCCCTAGGCTTATTCTAGTCGAATTAGGGTTTTTAAACAAATCTAGTCCATCCAATTAGTTCATTTCTGTTGTTGGATTAACAATTAGGTTATTTTCTTCCGCCCTAGGCTTATTCTAGTCGAATTAGGGTTTTTAAACAAATCTAGTCCATCCAATTAGTTCATTTCTGTTGTTGGATTAACAATTAGGTTATTTTCTTCCGCCCTAGGCTTATTCTAGTCGAATTAGGGTTTTTAAACAAATCTAGTCCATCCAATTAGTTCATTTCTGTTGTTGGATTAACAATTAGGTTATTTTCTTCCGCCCTAGGCTTATTCTAGTCGAATTAGGGTTTTTAAACAAATCTAGTCCATCCAATTAGTTCATTTCTGTTGTTGGATTAACAATTAGGTTATTTTCTTCCGCCCTAGGCTTATTCTAGTCGAATTAGGGTTTTTAAACAAATCTAGTCCATCCAATTAGTTCATTTCTGTTGTTGGATTAACAATTAGGTTATTTTCTTCCGCCCTAGGCTTATTCTAGTCGAATTAGGGTTTTTAAACAAATCTAGTCCATCCAATTAGTTCATTTCTGTTGTTGGATTAACAATTAGGTTATTTTCTTCCGCCCTAGGCTTATTCTAGTCGAATTAGGGTTTTTAAACAAATCTAGTCCATCCAATTAGTTCATTTCTGTTGTTGGATTAACAATTAGGTTATTTTCTTCCGCCCTAGGCTTATTCTAGTCGAATTAGGGTTTTTAAACAAATCTAGTCCATCCAATTAGTTCATTTCTGTTGTTGGATTAACAATTAGGTTATTTTCTTCCGCCCTAGGCTTATTCTAGTCGAATTAGGGTTTTTAAACAAATCTAGTCCATCCAATTAGTTCATTTCTGTTGTTGGATTAACAATTAGGTTATTTTCTTCCGCCCTAGGCTTATTCTAGTCGAATTAGGGTTTTTAAACAAATCTAGTCCATCCAATTAGTTCATTTCTGTTGTTGGATTAACAATTAGGTTATTTTCTTCCGCCCTAGGCTTATTCTAGTCGAATTAGGGTTTTTAAACAAATCTAGTCCATCCAATTAGTTCATTTCTGTTGTTGGATTAACAATTAGGTTATTTTCTTCCGCCCTAGGCTTATTCTAGTCGAATTAGGGTTTTTAAACAAATCTAGTCCATCCAATTAGTTCATTTCTGTTGTTGGATTAACAATTAGGTTATTTTCTTCCGCCCTAGGCTTATTCTAGTCGAATTAGGGTTTTTAAACAAATCTAGTCCATCCAATTAGTTCATTTCTGTTGTTGGATTAACAATTAGGTTATTTTCTTCCGCCCTAGGCTTATTCTAGTCGAATTAGGGTTTTTAAACAAATCTAGTCCATCCAATTAGTTCATTTCTGTTGTTGGAATAACAATTAGGTCATTTTCTTCCGCCCTAGGCTTATTCTAGTCGAATTAGGGTTTTTAAACAAATCTAGTCCATCCAATTAGTTCATTTGTGTCATTGGATTAACATTTAGATCATTTTCGTCCTCCATAGGCCTATTCTAGTCTAATTAGAGTTTTTAACCAATCTTGTGAATCCAATTAGTTCATTTGTTTCATTGGATTAACATTTAAGTCATTTTCGTCCTCCCTATGCTTATTCTAGTCCAATTCAAGTTTTTAACCAATCTTGTGCATCCGATAACTTCATTTGTTTCATTCGATTAACATTTAGGTCATTTTCGTCCTCCCTATGCTTTTTCTTGCCCAATTTGGGTTTTAAACCAATTTTGTGCACCGATAGGTGTGATTGTGTCATTGGATTAAAATTTAGATCATTTTCGTCCTCCCTAGGCATATTCTAGTTCAATTTGGATTTTAAAAAATCTTTTGCATCCAATAAGTTCGTTTGTGTCATTGGATTAACATTTAGGTCATTTTCGTCCTCCGTAGGCCTATTCTAGTCGAAGTAGCGTTTTTAACCAATCTTGTGCATCCAATAAGTTCATTTGTGTCATTGGAT
>NC_021165.2:49243616-49244029 GCF_000331145.2 Cicer arietinum
GCCTCCAATACGTGTGTTTGTGTCATTGGATTAACACTTGGGTCATTTTCTTCGTCGCTATGCTTATTTTAGTCCGATTAGGGTTTTAACCAATCTGGTGCATCCATTAAGTTCATTTGTGTCACTGGATTAAGATTTCAGACATTTTCGTCCTTCTTAGGCTTATTGTAGTCCAATTATGGTTTTTAACCAATCTTGTGCATCCAATAAGTTCATTTGTGTCGTTGGATAAACATTTAGGTCATTTTTGTACTCCCTCGCCTTATTCTACTCCAATTCAGGGTTTTAACTAGTCTTGTTCATCTAGTAGGTGTGTTTATGTAATTGGATTAACATTTAAGAGATTTTCATCCTCCCTAGACTTATTCTAGTCAAATTAGGGTTTTTAACCAATCTTGTGCATTCAATAAGTT
>NC_021165.2:49244529-49251694 GCF_000331145.2 Cicer arietinum
AATCGATTGAACTAAATATCTGGTAAGAACTTTTCAGGCAAATACACACAAATCGATTGGCACATCGATTAACATCAAAATAGCTGAGTCACTGTCTTGAACAAAATCGATTGGCAAATCGATTGAAAGAACTTTTTGAAATCACAGTGAACTTTGAGCTTGTGGCCAAATCGATTCTGAGTATTTGTTAATCGATAATGAGACTTAATAAATTGATTACGAAATCGATTGGTGTGATTTTTTACTTTGAACATAACCCTGCAATCGATTACGAAATCGATGCATATAAGTCTTAACATAATCACTGAAAAGAGTTTGTTTAAAGAATCGATTGGTAAATCGATTGGCTTATGTAGTTTCAAGATTCAAGAAAAACAAGACACGCGATAATCGATTGGCAAATCGATTAGACCTGTTTTATAACTCTAATGAATCGATTGGCAAATCGATTTATTAAGATGTTTTTCAGAAACTATATAAACTGTCTTCAATCATTCTCTCAATAACAATCTGATAAACACTTTGAATATTCTTGATATACAAAAGAACTCTCAATAACACTTTGTTAACATACTGAGATTGCATTTTCAGATCACAACCAAAAAGATTATCAATAATCATTGAGAGAGCTGAAAAAGTATTCTTGAGAGAAAAGACAATGTTCTCATGAACAATCCTTGAATATCCAGATTCGTGAGAAGTCACATTGATCAAGATTGAAGACTTCTTTTTGTTCTTCTTTTATTCAGTTTGTAATAATACTTTGAAAAGAAACGAAAGCGAGAAAGCCAGCTTGAAACTGGTGGCTACCTTCTTAGGTGAGAGAGCTCAACAAGAAGGAGTCGTACTTTGATTCTGTGTTAGACTGTTGAGTGTCTACAAGGATCAGAGGGTGATCAATAGGAAAGAGATCATTAGAGATAGATAGGTTTCGGGGATGAAACTGGACAATCTGTAATTGATTCTTTCTATTGGAGAAGAAAATCTCAAATCCAATTGGATTGTCAGGACTGGATGTAGGTTGTCTCGTTGACAACTGAACCAGGATAAATTCTTGGTGCAATCTTCTCTAACCCTTAACTCCTTTAATTTTCTATCTTGCAATATTTGTATGTGTGATTAATATTAGATGCATGTTAAACATATTCTGTGTTAGGTAATATTGTTTAAACTGGAAATTTGACTCGCATGCATCTTGGTTAATCTCTTATCCATCTACTTATAATTTCTTAAAGAATTGATACATTCCGATTATTTCGAGGTCATAATAATCAACAGTTAAAAACCCTAATTGGACTAGAATAAGCCGAGGGAGTATAAAAATGAGTTAAATGTTAATCCAATGACACAAACGAACTTATTGGAGGCACAAGATTGGTTAAAAATCCTAATTGGACTAGAATAAGTCTAGGGAGGATGAAAATGACCTAAATGTTAATCCAATGACACAAAAGAACTTATTGGATGCACAAGATTGGTTAAAAGCCCTAATTGGATTAAAATATGTCTAGGGAGGACGAAAATGACTTAAATGTTAATCTAATGACACAAATGAACTTATGGGATGCATCAGAGTGGTTAAAAACCCAAATTGGACTAGTATAAGCATAGCGACGAAGAAAATGACCTAAATGTTAATCCAATGACACAAACACACCTATTGGAGGTACAAGATTGGTTAAAAACCCTAATTCGAATAGAAAAAGCCTAGGGCGGAAGAAAATGACCAAAATGTTAATCCAATGAAACAAATGAACTTATTGGAAGCACAAGATTCGTTAAAAACCCTAATTGGACTAGAATAAGCATAACGACGACGAAAATGACCTAAATGTTAATCCAACGACACAAACACACCTGTTGGATGGACAAGATTGGTTAAAAACCCTAACTCGACTAGAATAAGCCTAGGGCAGAAGAAAATGACCTAATTGTTAATCGAACGACAAAAATGAACTAATTGGATGCACAAGATTGGTTAAAAACTCTATTTGGACTAGAATGTACATAGGGAGGACAAAAATGACCTAAATGTTTATCCAATGACACAAATGAACTTATTGGATGCACAAGATTAGTTAAAAACCCTAATTGGACTAGAATAAGCCTATGGAGGACGTAAGTGACCTAAATGTTTATCCAATGACACAAACACACCTATTAGATGCACAAGATTGGTTAAAAACCCTAATTGGTGTATGATAAGCCTTGGGAGGACAAAAATGATGAAAATGTTAATCCAATGCCACAAACACACCTTTTGGATGCACAAGATTGGTTAAAAACTCTAATTTAACTAGAATAAGCCTATCGAGGACGAAGATGATCAAAATGTTAATCCAATGACACAAATGAACTTATTGAATGCACAAGATTAGTTAAAAATAATAATTTGACTAGAATAAGCTTAGGGAGGACGAAAATCACTTAAATGTTAATCCAATGACATAAACACACCTACATGATGAACAAGATTGGTTAAAAACCCTAATTGGAAAAGAATAGGTCTAGGGAGGACCAAAATGACCTAAATGTTAATCCAATGACACAAATTAACTTATTGGAGGCACAATATTGGTTAAAAACCCTAATTGGACTAAAAGAAGCCTTGGGAGGAAGAAAATGACCTAAATGTTAATCCAATGATACAAACACACCTATTGGATGCAAAAGATTTGTTAAAAACCCTAATTGGACAAGAAAAAGCCTAGGGAGGACAAAAATGACCTAAATGATAAACAAATGACACAAATGAACTTAATGGAAGCACAAGAATGGTTAAAAACCTAATTTGACTAGAATAAGCATAACGACGATGAACATGATCTAAATGGTAATCCAATGACACAAACACACAGATTGGATGCATAAGATTTGATAAAAACCCTAATTGGATTAGTTTAAGCCTAGGGAGGAACAAAATGACCTAAATTATAAACCAATGACAAATGAACTTATTGGAGGCACAAGATTGGTTAAAAACCCTAATTGGACAAGAATAAGTCTAGGGAGGACAAAAATGACCTAAATGTTAATCTAATGACACAAAGGAACTTATTGGATGCACAATATTGGTAAAAAACCCTAATTGGACTACAATAAGCCTAAGAAGGACGAAATTGTCCTAAATGTTAATCCAGTGACACAAACACACCTATTCGATGCACAAGATATGTTAAAAACCTTAATTGGACTAGAATAAGCCTAGGGAGGACGGAAATGACCTAAATGATAATCCTATGACACAAATAAACTTATTGGATGCAACAGATTGGTTAAAAACCCTAATTGGACTAGAATAAGCATAACAACGAAGAAAATGACCTAAATCTTAATCCAATGACAAAAACACACCTATTGGAGGCACAAGATTGGTTAAAAACCCTAATTGAACTAGAATAAGCCTAGGGAGGACGAAAATGACTTAAATGTTAATCCAATGAAACAAATGAACTTATTGGATGCACAAGATTGGTTAAAAACTCTAATTGGACTAGAATAAGCCTATGCAGGACGAAAATGATCTAAATGTTAATCCAACGACACAAATGAACTAATTGGATGCACAAGATTGGTTAAAAACTCTAATTGGACTAGAATGTACCTAGAGATGACGAAAATGACCTAAATGTTTATCCAATAACACAAATGAAATTATTGAATGCACAAGATTCGTTAAAAACTCTAATTGGACTAGAATAAGCCTATGGAGGACGAAAGTGCCCTAAATGTTTATCCGATGACACAAACACACCTATTAGATGCACAAGATTGTTTAAAAAACCTAATTGGTCTACAATAAGCCTTGGGAGGACGAAAATGATGTAAATGTTAATCCAATGCCACAAACACACCTATTTGATGCACAAGATTGGTTAAAAACTCTAATTGAACTAGAATAAGCCTATGGAGGACGAAAATGATCTAAATGTTAATCCTATCACACAAATGAACCTATTGAATGGACAAGATTAGTTAAAAACCCGAATTGGACTAGAATAAGGCAAGGGAGTACGAAAATCACTTGAATGTTAATCCAATGATATAAACACACCTAATAGATGAACAAGATTAGTTAAAAACCTTAATTGGAATAGAATAAGGCGAGAGAGTACAAAAATGACCTAAATGTTTAACCAATGACACAAATGAACTTATTGGAGTCACAAGATTGGTTAAAAACCTTAATTGGACAAGAATAAGTCTAGGGAGGACAAAAATGACCTAAATGTTAATCTAATGACACAAATGAACTTATTAGATGCACAAGATTCGTTAAAAACCCTAATTGGACTACAATAAGCCTAAGAAGGACGAAAATGACCTAAATGTTCATCCAATGACACAAATGAACTTATTAGATGCACAAGATTCGTTAAAAACCCTAATTGGACTACAATAAGCCTAAGAAGGACGAAAATGACCTAAATGTTCATCCAATGACACAAATGAACTTATTAGATGCACAAGATTCGTTAAAAACCCTAATTGGACTACAATAAGCCTAAGAAGGACGAAAATGACCTAAATGTTCATCCAATGACACAAATGAACTTATTAGATGCACAAGATTCGTTAAAAACCCTAATTGGACTACAATAAGCCTAAGAAGGACGAAAATGACCTAAATGTTCATCCAATGACACAAATGAACTTATTAGATGCACAAGATTCGTTAAAAACCCTAATTGGACTACAATAAGCCTAAGAAGGACGAAAATGACCTAAATGTTCATCCAATGACACAAATGAACTTATTAGATGCACAAGATTCGTTAAAAACCCTAATTGGACTACAATAAGCCTAAGAAGGACGAAAATGACCTAAATGTTCATCCAATGACACAAATGAACTTATTAGATGCACAAGATTCGTTAAAAACCCTAATTGGACTACAATAAGCCTAAGAAGGACGAAAATGACCTAAATGTTCATCCAATGACACAAATGAACTTATTAGATGCACAAGATTCGTTAAAAACCCTAATTGGACTACAATAAGCCTAAGAAGGACGAAAATGACCTAAATGTTCATCCAATGACACAAATGAACTTATTAGATGCACAAGATTCGTTAAAAACCCTAATTGGACTACAATAAGCCTAAGAAGGACGAAAATGACCTAAATGTTCATCCAATGACACAAATGAACTTATTAGATGCACAAGATTCGTTAAAAACCCTAATTGGACTACAATAAGCCTAAGAAGGACGAAAATGACCTAAATGTTCATCCAATGACACAAATGAACTTATTAGATGCACAAGATTCGTTAAAAACCCTAATTGGACTACAATAAGCCTAAGAAGGACGAAAATGACCTAAATGTTCATCCAATGACACAAATGAACTTATTAGATGCACAAGATTCGTTAAAAACCCTAATTGGACTACAATAAGCCTAAGAAGGACGAAAATGACCTAAATGTTCATCCAATGACACAAATGAACTTATTAGATGCACAAGATTCGTTAAAAACCCTAATTGGACTACAATAAGCCTAAGAAGGACGAAAATGACCTAAATGTTCATCCAATGACACAAATGAACTTATTAGATGCACAAGATTCGTTAAAAACCCTAATTGGACTACAATAAGCCTAAGAAGGACGAAAATGACCTAAATGTTCATCCAATGACACAAATGAACTTATTAGATGCACAAGATTCGTTAAAAACCCTAATTGGACTACAATAAGCCTAAGAAGGACGAAAATGACCTAAATGTTCATCCAATGACACAAATGAACTTATTAGATGCACAAGATTCGTTAAAAACCCTAATTGGACTACAATAAGCCTAAGAAGGACGAAAATGACCTAAATGTTCATCCAATGACACAAATGAACTTATTAGATGCACAAGATTCGTTAAAAACCCTAATTGGACTACAATAAGCCTAAGAAGGACGAAAATGACCTAAATGTTCATCCAATGACACAAATGAACTTATTAGATGCACAAGATTCGTTAAAAACCCTAATTGGACTACAATAAGCCTAAGAAGGACGAAAATGACCTAAATGTTCATCCAATGACACAAATGAACTTATTAGATGCACAAGATTCGTTAAAAACCCTAATTGGACTACAATAAGCCTAAGAAGGACGAAAATGACCTAAATGTTCATCCAATGACACAAATGAACTTATTAGATGCACAAGATTCGTTAAAAACCCTAATTGGACTACAATAAGCCTAAGAAGGACGAAAATGACCTAAATGTTCATCCAATGACACAAATGAACTTATTAGATGCACAAGATTCGTTAAAAACCCTAATTGGACTACAATAAGCCTAAGAAGGACGAAAATGACCTAAATGTTCATCCAATGACACAAATGAACTTATTAGATGCACAAGATTCGTTAAAAACCCTAATTGGACTACAATAAGCCTAAGAAGGACGAAAATGACCTAAATGTTCATCCAATGACACAAATGAACTTATTAGATGCACAAGATTCGTTAAAAACCCTAATTGGACTACAATAAGCCTAAGAAGGACGAAAATGACCTAAATGTTCATCCAATGACACAAATGAACTTATTAGATGCACAAGATTCGTTAAAAACCCTAATTGGACTAGAATAAGCCTAGGGAGGACGAAAATCACTTAAATGTTAATCCAATTACATAAACACACCTACTAGATGAACAAGATTAGTTAAAAACCCGAACTGGACTAGAATAAGGCGAGAGAGTACAAAAATGGCCTTAATGTTAATCCAATGACACAAATGAACTTATTGAAGGCACAAGATTGGTTAAAAACCCTAATCGGACAAGAATAAGTCTAAGGAGGACGAAAATGACCTAAATGTTAATCCAATGACACAAATGAGCTTATTGGATGCACAAGATTGGTTAAAAACCCTTATTGGACTACAATAAACCTAAGAAGGACGAATATGTCCTAAATCTTAATCCAATGTCACAAACACACCTATTGGAGGCACAAGATTGGTTAAAAACCCTAATTGGACTAGAATAAGCCTAGGGAGGATGAAAATGACCTAAATGATAATCCAATGACACAAATGAACTTGTTGGATGCACAAGATTGGTTGAAAACCCAAATTCGACTAGAATAAGCCTAGGGAGGAAGAAAATGACCTAAATGTTAATCCAATGACACAAACGAACTTATTGGATGC
>NC_021165.2:49252320-49290691 GCF_000331145.2 Cicer arietinum
AAAACCCTAATCGGACTAAAATAAGCATAGGGAGGATGAAAATGACCTCAATTATAATCCAATGACACAAATGAACTTGTTGGATGCACAAGATCGGTTGAAATCCCAAATTCGACTAGAATAAGCCTAGGGAGGAAGAGAATGACCTAATTGTTAATCCAATGACACAAATGAACTAATTGGATGCACAAGAATTGTTGAAAAATCTAATTGGACTAGAATATACCTAAGGAGGATGACATTGACCTAAATGTTTATCCAATGACACAAATGAACTTATTGGATGCACAAGATTGGTTAAAAACGCTACTTCGACTATAATAGGCCTACGGAGGACGAAAATGACCTAAATGTTAATCCAATGACACAAACGAACTTATTGGATGCAAAAGATTTTTTAAAACCCTAATTGGACTAGAATATGCCTAGGGAGGACGAAAATAAAATGATCTTTAATCCAATGACACAATCACACCTATCGGTGCACAAAATTGGTTCAAAACCCAAATTGGACAAGAAAAAGCATAAGGAGGACGAAAATGACCTAAATGTTAATCGAATGAAACAAATGAACTTATTGGATGCACAAGATGGGTTAAAAACTCTAATTAGACTAGAATAAGCCTATGGAGGACGAAAGTGACCTAAATGTTTATCCAATGACACAAATGAACTTATTGGATGCACAAGTTTGGCTAAAAAACCTAATTGGACTAGAATAAGCTTAGGGAGGACGAAAGTGACCTAAATGTTTATCCAATGACACAAATGAACTTATTGGATGCACAAGTTTGGCTAAAAAACCTAATTGGACTAGAATAAGCTTAGGGAGGACGAAAGTGACCTAAATGTTTATCCAATGACACAAATGAACTTATTGGATGCACAAGTTTGGCTAAAAAACCTAATTGGACTAGAATAAGCTTAGGGAGGACGAAAGTGACCTAAATGTTTATCCAATGACACAAATGAACTTATTGGATGCACAAGTTTGGCTAAAAAACCTAATTGGACTAGAATAAGCTTAGGGAGGACGAAAGTGACCTAAATGTTTATCCAATGACACAAATGAACTTATTGGATGCACAAGTTTGGCTAAAAAACCTAATTGGACTAGAATAAGCTTAGGGAGGACGAAAGTGACCTAAATGTTTATCCAATGACACAAACACACCTATTAGATGCACAAGATTTGTTAAAAACCCTAATTGGTCTACAATAAGCCTTGGGAGGACGAAAATGATGTAAATGTTAATCCAATGCCACAAACACACCTATTGGATGAACAAGATTGGTTAAAAACTCTAATTGGACTAGAATAAGCCTAGGGAGGACGAAAATTATCTAAATGTAAATATAATGACACAAATGAACTTATTGAATGCACAAGATTGGTTAAAAACCCTAATTTGACTAGAACAAGTCTAGGGAGGACGAAAATCACTTAAATGTTAATCCAATTACATAAACACACCTACTAGATGAACAAGATTAGTTAAAAACCCGAATTGGACTAGAATAAGGCGAGGGAGTACAAAAATGGCCTAAATGTTAATCCAATGACACAAATGAACTTATTGGATGCACAAGATTGGTTAAAAACCCTAATTGGACTAGAATATGCCTAGGGAGGACGAAAATGACCTAAATGTTAATCCAATGACACAAATAAACTTATTGGATGCACAAGATTGGTTAAAAACCCTAATTGGACTAGAATATGCCTAGGGAGGACGAAAATGACCTAAATGTTAATCCAATGACACAAATAAACTTATTGGATGCACAAGATTGGTTAAAAACCCTAATTGGACTAGAATATGCCTAGGGAGGACGAAAATGACCTAAATGTTAATCCAATGACACAAATAAACTTATTGGATGCACAAGATTGGTTAAAAACCCTAATTGGACTAGAATATGCCTAGGGAGGACGAAAATGACCTAAATGTTAATCCAATGACACAAACGAACTTATTGGATGCAAAAGATTTTTTAAAACCCTAATTGGACTAGAATATGCCTAGGGAGGACGAAAATGACCTAAATCTTAATCCAATGACACAAACACACCTATCGGTGCACAAGATTGGTTAAAAACACAAATTGGACAAGAAAAGCCTAGGGAGGACGAAAATGACCTAAATGTAAATCGAATGAAACAAATGAAGTTGTTGGATGCACATGATTGGTTAAAAACCCTAATTGGACAAGAATAAGCCTAGGGAGGACGAAAATGACCTACATGTTCATCCAATTACACAAATGAACTTATTGGATGCACAAGATTGGTTAAAAACCCTAATTGGACAAGAATAAGCCTAGGGAGGACGAAAATGACCTACATGTTCATCCAATTACACAAATGAACTTATTGGATGCACAAGATTGGTTAAAAACCCTAATTGGACAAGAATAAGCCTAGGGAGGACGAAAATGACCTACATGTTCATCCAATTACACAAATGAACTTATTGGATGCACAAGATTGGTTAAAAACCCTAATTGGACAAGAATAAGCCTAGGGAGGACGAAAATGACCTACATGTTCATCCAATTACACAAATGAACTTATTGGATGCACAAGATTGGTTAAAAACCATAATTGCACTACAATAAGCCTAAGAAGGACGAAAGTTTCCGAAATCTTAATCCAATGACACAAATGAACTTATTGGATGCACCAGATTGGTTAAAAACCCTATTCGGAATAAAATAAGCATAGGGAGGATGAAAATGATATCAATTATAATCCAATGACACAAATGAACTTGTTGGATGCACAAGATCGGTTGAAATCCCAAATTCGACTAGAATAAGCCTAGGGAGGAAGAAAATGACCTAAATGTTAATCCAATGACACAAACGAACTTATTGGATGCAAAAGATTTTTTAAAACCCTAATTGGACTAGAATATGCCTAGGGAGGACGAAAATGATCTAAATTTTAATCCAATGACACAATCACACCTATCGGTGCACAAAATTGGTTCAAAACCCAAATTGGAGAAGAAAAAGCATAAGGAGGACGAAAATGACCTAAATGTTAATCCAATGACACAAACGAACTTATTGGATGCAAAAGATTTTTTAAAACCCTAATTGGACTAGAATATGCCTAGGGAGGACGAAAATGATCTAAATTTTAATCCAATGACACAATCACACCTATCGGTGCACAAAATTGGTTCAAAACCCAAATTGGAGAAGAAAAAGCATAAGGAGGACGAAAATGACCTAAATGTTAATCGAATGAAACAAATGAACTTATTGGATGCACAAGATTGGTTAAAAACTCTAATTAGACTAGAATAAGCCTATGGAGGACGAAAATGATCTAAATGTTAATCCAATGACACAAATGAACTAATTGGATGGACAAGATTTGTTTAAAAACCCTAATTCGACTAGAATAAGCCTAGGGCGGAAGAAAATGACCTAATTGTTATTCCAACAACACAAATGAACTAATTGGATGCACAAGATTAGTTAAAAACTCTAATTGGACTAGAATGTACTTACCGAGGACGAAAATGACCTAAATGTTTATCCAATAACAGAAATGAAATTATTGGATGCAAAAGATTCGTTAAACACCCTAATTGGACTAGAATAAACCTATGGAGGACGAAAGTGACCTAAATGTTTATCCAATGACACAAACACACCTGTTAGAAGCACAAGATTGGTTAAAAACTCTAATTGGTCTACAATAAGCCTTGGGAGGACGAAAATCATGTAAATGTTAATCCAATGCCACAAACACATCTATTGGATGAACAAGATTGGTTAAAAACTCTAATTAAAATAGAATAAGCCTATGGAGGACGAAAATGATCTAAATGTTAATCCAAAGACAAAAACCCACCTACTAGATGAACAAGATTAGTTAAAAACCCGAATTGGAGTAGAATAAGGTGAGGGAGTACAAAAATGACCTAAATGTTTATCCAATGACACAAATGAACTTATTGAATGCACAAGATTGGTTAAAAACCCTAATTTGACTAGAACAAGTCTAGGGAGGACGAAAATGATCTAAATGTTAATATAATGACACAAATGAACTTATTGAATGCACAAGATTGGTTAAAAACCCTAATTTGACTAGAACAAGTCTAGGGAGGACGAAAATGATGTAAATGTTAATCCAATGCCACAAACACACCTATTGGATGATCAAGATTGCTTAAAAACTCTAATTGGACTATCATAAGCCTAGGGAGGACGAAAATGATCTAAATGTTAATATAATGACACAAATGAACTTATTGAATGCACAAGATTGGTTAAAAACCCTAATTGGTTTACAATAAGCCTTGGGAGGACGAAAATGACCTAAATGGTCATCCAATGAATGACCTAAATGTTCATCCAATTACACAAATGAACTTATTGGATGCAAAAGATTGGGAGGAAGAAAATGACCTAAATGGTCATCCAATGAATGACCTAAATGTTCATCCAATTACACAAATGAACTTATTGGATGCAAAAGATTGGGAGGAAGAAAATGACCTAAATGGTCATCCAATGAATGACCTAAATGTTCATCCAATTACACAAATGAACTTATTGGATGCAAAAGATTGGGAGGAAGAAAATGACCTAAATGGTCATCCAATGAATGACCTAAATGTTCATCCAATTACACAAATGAACTTATTGGATGCAAAAGATTTTTTAAAACCCTAATTGGACTAGAATAAGCCTAGGGAGGATGAAAATGACCTAAATGATAATCCAATGACACAAATGACCTTGTTGGATGCACAAGATTGGTTTAAAACCCAAATTCGACTAGAATAAGCCTTGGGAGGAAGAAAATGACCTAAATGTTAATCCAATGACACAAACGAACTTATTGGATGCAAAAGATTTTTTAAAACCCTAATTGGACTAGAATATGCCTAGGGAGGACGAAATGACCTAAATCTTAATCCAATGACACAAACACACCTATCGGTGCACAAGATTGGTTAAAAACTCAAATTGGACAAGAAAAAGCCTAGGGAGGACGAAAATGACCTAAATGTTAATCGAATGAAACAAATGAAGTTGTTGGATGCACATGATTGGTTAAAAACTCTAATGGAACTAGAATAAGACTATGGAGGACGAAAATGACCTAAATGTTCATCCAATGACACAAATGAACTTATTGGATGCACAAGATTGGTTAAAAATCCTAATTGGACAAGAATAAGCCTAGGGAGGATGAAAATGACCTAAATGTTCATCCAATGACACAAATGAACTTATTGGATGCACAAGATTGGTTAAAAATCCTAATTGGACAAGAATAAGCCTAGGGAGGATGAAAATGACCTAAATGTTCATCCAATGACACAAATGAACTTATTGGATGCACAAGATTGGTTAAAAATCCTAATTGGACAAGAATAAGCCTAGGGAGGATGAAAATGACCTAAATGTTCATCCAATGACACAAATGAACTTATTGGATGCACAAGATTGGTTAAAAACCATAATTGCACTACAATAAGCCTAAGAAGGACGAAAGTTTCCGAAATCTTAATCCAGTGACACAAATGAACTTATTGGATGCACAAGATTGGTTAAAAACCCTATTCGGAATAAAATAAGCATAGGGAGGATGAAAATGATCTCAATTATAATCCAATGACACAAATGAACTTGTTGGTTGCACAAGATCGGTTGAAATCCCAAATTCGACTAGAATAAGCCTAGGGAGGAAGAAAATGACCTAAATGTTAATCCAATGACACAAATGAACTAATTGGATGCACAAGACTGGTTGAAAAATCTAATTGGACTAGAATATACCTAGGGAGGATGACAATGACCTAAATGTTTATCCAATGAAACAAATGAACTTATTGGATGCACAAGATTGGTTAAAAACGCTACTTCGACTAGAATAGGCCTATAGAGGACGGAAATGACCTAAATGTTAATCCAATGACACAAACGAACTTATTGGATGCAAAAGATTTTTTAAAACCCTAATTGGACTAGAATATGCCTAGGGAGGACGAAAATGATCTAAATGTTAATCCAATGACACAAACGAACTTATTGGATGCAAAAGATTTTTTAAAACCCTAATTGGACTAGAATATGCCTAGGGAGGACGAAAATGATCTAAATGTTAATCCAATGACACAAACGAACTTATTGGATGCAAAAGATTTTTTAAAACCCTAATTGGACTAGAATATGCCTAGGGAGGACGAAAATGATCTAAATTTTAATCCAATGACACAATCACACCTATCGGTGCACAAAATTGGTTCAAAACCCAAATTGGACAAGTAAAAGCATAAGGAGGAAGAAAATGACCTAAATGTTAATCGATTGAAACAAATGAACTTATTGGATGCATAAGATTGGTTAAAAACTTTAATTAGACTAGAATAAGCCTATGTAGGACGAAAATGATCTAAATGTTAATCCAATGACACAAATGAACTAATTGGAAGTACAAGATTTGTTTAAAAACCCTAATTCGACTAGAATAAACCTAGGGCGGAAGAAAATGACCTAATTGTTATTCCAACAACACAAATGAACTAATTGGATGCACAAGATTAGTTAAAAACTCTAATTGGACTAGAATGTACTTACCGAGGACGAAAACGACCTAAATGTTTATCCAATAACACAAATGAAATTATTTGATGCAAAAGATTCGTTAAACACCCTAATTGGACTAGAATAAGCCTATGGAGGACGTAAGTGACCTAAATGTTTAACCAATGACACAAACACACCTATTAGATGCACAAGATTGGTTAAAAACCCTAATTGGACTAGAATAAGCCTAGGGAGGATGAAAATGACCTAAATGTTTAACCAATGACACAAACACACCTATCGGTGCACAAGATTGGTTAAAAACCCTAATTGGACTAGAATAAGCCTATGGAGGACGAAAATGATCTAAATGCTAATCCAAAGACAAAAACCCACCTACTGGATGAACAAGACTAGTTAAAAACCCAATTGGAGTAGAATAAGGCGAGGGAGTACAAAAATGACCTAAATGTTTATCCAATGACACAAATGAACTTATTGGATGCACAAGTTTGGCTAAAAACCCTAATTGGACTAGAATAAGCCTAGCGAGGACGGAAGTGACCTAAATGTTAATCCAATGACACAAATAAACTTATTGGATGCACAAGATTGGTTAAAAACCCTAATTGGACTAGAATAAGCCTAGGGAGGATGAAAATGACCTCAATTATAATCCAATGACACAAATGAACTTATTGGATGCACCAGATTGGTTAAAAACCCTAATTGGACTAGAATAAGCCTAGGGAGGATGAAAATGACCTCAATTATAATCCAATGACACAAATGAACTTATTGGATGCACCAGATTGGTTAAAAACCCTAATTGGACTAGAATAAGCCTAGGGAGGATGAAAATGACCTCAATTATAATCCAATGACACAAATGAACTTATTGGATGCACCAGATTGGTTAAAAACCCTAATTGGACTAGAATAAGCCTAGGGAGGATGAAAATGACCTCAATTATAATCCAATGACACAAATGAACTTATTGGATGCACCAGATTGGTTAAAAACCCTAATTGGACTAGAATAAGCCTAGGGAGGATGAAAATGACCTCAATTATAATCCAATGACACAAATGAACTTATTGGATGCACCAGATTGGTTAAAAACCCTAATTGGACTAGAATAAGCCTAGGGAGGATGAAAATGACCTCAATTATAATCCAATGACACAAATGAACTTATTGGATGCACCAGATTGGTTAAAAACCCTAATTGGACTAGAATAAGCCTAGGGAGGATGAAAATGACCTCAATTATAATCCAATGACACAAATGAACTTGTTGGATGCACAAGATCGGTTGAAGTCCCAAATTCGACTAGAATAAGCCTAGGAAGGAAGAAAATGACCTAAATGTTAATCCAATGACACAAATTAACTAATTGGATGCACAAGACTGGTTGAAAAATCTAATTGGACTAGAATATACCTAGGGAGGATGACAATGACCTAAATGTTTATCCAATGACACAAATGAACTTATTGGATGCATAAGATTGGTTAAAAACGCTACTTCGACTAGAATAGGCCTACAGAGGACGAAAATGACCTAAATGTTAATCCAATGACACAAACGAACTTATTGGATGCAAAACCCTAATTCGACTAGAATAAACCTAGGGCGGAAGAAAATGACCTAATTGTTATTCCAACAACACAAATGAACTAATTGGATGCACAAGATTAGTTAAAAACTCTAATTGGACTAGAATGTACTTACTGAGGACGAAAACGACCTAAATGTTTATCCAATAACACAAATGAAATTATTTGATGCAAAAGATTCGTTAAACACCCTAATTGGACTAGAATAAGCCTAGGGAGGACGAAAGTGACCTAAATGTTTATCCAATGACACAAACGCACCTATTAGATGCACGAGATTGTTTAAAAACCCTAATTGGTTTACAATAAGCCTTGGGAGGACGAAAATGATGTAAATGTTAATCCAATGCCACAAACACACCTATTGGATGATCAAGATTGGTTAAAAACTCTAATTGGACTAGAATGTACTTACTGAGGACGAAAACGACCTAAATGTTTATCCAATAACACAAATGAAATTATTTGATGCAAAAGATTCGTTAAACACCCTAATTGGACTAGAATAAGCCTAGGGAGGACGAAAGTGACCTAAATGTTTATCCAATGACACAAACACACCTATTAGATGCACGAGATTGTTTAAAAACCCTAATTGGTTTACAATAAGCCTTGGGAGGACGAAAATGATGTAAATGTTAATCCAATGCCACAAACACACCTATTGGATGATCAAGATTGGTTAAAAACTTGAATTGGAATCGAATAAGGCTAGGGATGACGAAAATGACCTAAATGTTTATCCAATGACACAAACACACCTATTAGATGCACAAGATTGTTTAAAAACCCTAATTGGTTTACAATAAGCCTTGGGAGGACGAAAATGATGTAAATGTTAATCCAATGCCACAAACACACCTATTGGATGATCAAGATTGGTTAAAAACTTGAATTGGAATCGAATAAGGCTAGGGATGACGAAAATGACCTAAATGTTTATCCAATGACACAAATGAACTTATTGGATGCACAAGTTTGCTAAAAAACCCTAATTGGACTAGAATAAGCCTAGGGAGGACGAAAGTGACCTAAATGTTTATCCAATGACACAAACACACCTATTAGATGCACAAGATTGTTTAAAAACCCTAATTGGTTTACAATAAGCCTTGGGAGGACGAAAATGATGTAAATGTTAATCCAATGCCACAAACACACCTATTGGATGATCAAGATTGGTTAAAAACTTGAATTGGAATCGAATAAGGCTAGGGATGACGAAAATGACCTAAATGTTTATCCAATGACACAAACACACCTATTAGATGCACAAGATTGGTTAAAAACCCTAATTGGTCAACAATAACCCTTGGGAGGACGAAAATGATGTAACTGTTAATCCAATGCCACAAACACACCTATTGGATGAACAAGATTAGTTAAAAACCCGAATTGGAATCGAATAAGGCTAGGGAGTGACACAAATAACTTATTGGATGCACCAGATTGGTTAAAAACCCTAATCGGACTAAAATAAGCATAGCGACGAAGAAAATGACCCAAGTGTTAATCCAATGACACAAACACACGTATTGGAGGCACAAGATTGGTTAAAAACCCTAATTGGACTAGAATAAGCCTAGGAGGGATGAAAATGACCTAAATGATAATCCAATGACACAAATGAACTTGTTGGATGCACAAGATTGGTTGAAAACCAAAATTCGACTAGAATAAGCCTAGGGAGGAAGAAAACGACCTAAATATTAATCCAATGATTAAAATGAACTAATTGGATGCACAAGATTGTTTGAAAAATCTAATTGGACTAGAATATACCTAGGGAGGATGACAATGACCTAAATGTTTATCCAATGACACAAATGAACTTATTGGATGCACAAGATTGGTTAAAAACGCTACTTCGACTAGAATAGGCCTACGGAGGACGAAAATGACCTAAATGTTAATCCAATGACACAAACACACTTATTGGATGCACAAGATTGGTTAAAAACGCTACTTCGACTAGAATAGGCCTACGGAGGACGAAAATGACCTAAATGTTAATCCAATGACACAATTGAACTTATTGGATGCAAAAGATTTTTTAAAATCCTAATTGAACTAGAATATGCCTAGGGAGGATGAAAATGATCTAAATTTTAATCAAATGACACAATCACACCTATCGGTGCACAAAATTGGTTTAAAACCCAAATTGGGCAAGAAAAAGCATAGGGAGGACGAAAATGACCTAAATGTTAATCGAATGAAACAAATGAAGTTATCGGATGCACAAGATTGGTTAAAAACTTGAAGTGGACTAGAATAAGCCAAGGGAGGACGAAAATGACTTAAATGTTAATCCAATGAAACAAATGAACTTATTGGATTCACAAGATTGGTTAAAAACTCTAATTAGACTAGAATAAGCCTATGGAGGACGAAAATGATATAAATGTTAATCCAATGACACAAATGAACTAATTGGATGGACAAGATTTGTTTAAAAACCATAATTCGACTAGAATAAGCCTAGGGCGGAAGAAAATGACCTAATTGTTATTCCAACAACACAAATGAACTAATTGGATGCACAAGATTAGTTAAAAACTCTAATTGGACTAGAATGTACTTACCGAGGACGAAAATGACCTAAATGTTTATCCAATAACACAAATGAAATTATTGGATGCAAAAGATTCGTTAAACACCCTAATTGGACTAGAATAAGCCTAGGGCGGCAGAAAATGACCTAATTGTTATTCCAACAACACAAATGAACTAATTGGATGCACAAGATTAGTTAAAAACTCTAATTGGACTAGAATGTACTTACCGAGGACGAAAATGACCTAAATGTTTATCCAATAACACAAATGAAATTATTGGATGCAAAAGATTCGTTAAACACCCTAATTGGACTAGAATAAACCTATGGAGGACGAAAGTGACCTAAAAGTTTATTCAATGACACAGACACACCTATTAGATGCACAAGATTGGTTAAAAACCCTAATTGGTCTACAATAAGCCTTGGGAGGACGAAAATGATGTAAATGTTAATCCAATGCCACAAACACACCTATTGGATGAACAAGATTGGTTAAAAACTCTAATTGAAATAGAATAAGCCTATGGAGGACGAAAATGATCTAAATGTTAATCCAAAGACAAAAACCCACCTACTGGATGAACAAGATTAGAAAAAAACCCGAATTGGAGTAGAATAAGGCGAGGGAGTACAAAAATGACCTAAATGTTTATCCAATGACACAAATGAACTTATTGGATGCACAAGTTTGGCTAAAAAACCTAATTGGACTAGAATAAGCCTAGGGAGGACGAAAGTGACCTAAATGTTTATCCAATGACACAAATGAACTTATTGGATGCACAAGTTTGGCTAAAAAACCTAATTGGACTAGAATAAGCCTAGGGAGGACGAAATAGGCCTACGGAGGACGAAAATGACCTAAATGTTAATCCAATGACACAAACGAACTTATTGGATGCAAAAGATTTTTTAAAAACCTAATTGGACTGGAATATGCCTCGGGTGGACGAAAATGATCTAAATTTTAATCCAATGACACAAACACACCTAGCGGTGCACAAAATTGGTTCAAAACCCAAATTGGACAAGAAAAAGCATAGAGAGGACGAAAATGACCTAAATGTTAATCGAATGAAACAAATGAAGTTATTGGATGCACAAGATTGGTTAAAAACTTGAATTGGACTAGAATTAGCCTAGGGAGGACGAAAATGACTTAAATGTTAATCCAATGAAACAAATAAACTTATTGGATGTACAAGATTGGTTAAAAACTCTAATTAGACTAGAATACGCCTATGGGGGACGAAAATGATCTAAATGTTAATCTAATGACGCAAATGAACTTTTTGGATACAAAAGACTTTTTAAAAACCCTAATTGGACTAGAATAAGCCTAGGGATGATGAAAATGACCTAAATTTTAATCCAATGACACAAATGAACTTATTGGATGCACAAGATTGGTTAAAAACTCTAATTAGACTAGAATACGCCTATGGAGGACGAAAATGATCTAAATGTTAATCCAATGACGCAAATGGACTTTTTGGATGCAAAAGATTTTTTAAAAACCCTAATTGGACTAGTATAAGCCTAGGGATGATGAAAATGACCTAAATTTTAATCCAATGACACAAACACACCTATCGGTGCACAAGATTGGTTAAAAACCCAAATTGGACAAGAAAAAGCCTAGGGAGGACGAAAATGACTTAAATGTTAATCCAATGAAACAAATGAACTTATTGGATGCACAATATTTGTTAAAAACTCTAATTGGACTAGAATAAGCCTATGGAGGACGAAAATGATCTAAATGTTAATCCAATAACACAAATGAACTAATTGGATGCACAAGATTTGTTTAAAAACCCTAATTCGACTAGAATAAGCCTAGGGCGGAAGAAAATGACCTAAATGTTTATCCAATGACACAAATGAACTTATTGGATGCACAAGATTGGCTAAAAACTCTAATTGGACTAGAATAAGCCTAGGGCGGAAGAAAATGACCTAAATGTTTATCCAATGACACAAATGAACTTATTGGATGCACAAGATTGGCTAAAAACTCTAATTGGACTAGAATAAGCCTAGGGCGGAAGAAAATGACCTAAATGTTTATCCAATGACACAAATGAACTTATTGGATGCACAAGATTTGTTAAAAACCCTAATTGGACTACAACCGGCCTTGGGAAGACGAAAATGATGTAAATGTTAATCCAATGCCACAAACACACCTATTGGATGTACAAGACTGGTTAAAAACTCTAATTGAACTAGAATAAGCCTATGGAGGACGAAAATGATCTAAATGTTAATCCAATAACACAAATGAACTAATTGGATGCACAAGATTTGTTTAAAAACCCTAATTCGACTAGAATAAGCCTAGGGCGGAAGAAAATGACCTAAATGTTAATCCAACGACACAAATGAACTAATTGGATGCACAAGATTGGTTAAAAACTCTAATTGGACTAGAATGTAATGCCACAAACACACCTATTGGATGTACAAGACTGGTTAAAAACTCTAATTGAACTAGAATAAGCCTATGGAGGACGAAAATGATCTAAATGTTAATCCAATGACAGAAATGAACCTATTGAATGCACAAGATTGGTTCAAAAGCCTAATTTGACTTGAATAAGCCTAAGGAGGACGAAAATCACTTGAATGTTAATCCAATGATATAAACACACCTACTGGATGAACAAGATTAGTTAAAAACCTTAATTGGAATAGAATAAGGCGAGGGAGTACAAAAATGACCTAAATGTTAAACCAATGACACAAATGAACTTATTGGAGGGACAAGATTGGTTAAAAACCCTAATTGGACAAGAATAATTCTAGGGAGGACAAAAATGACCTAAATGTTAAACCAATGACACAAATGAACTTATTGGAGGGACAAGATTGGTTAAAAACCCTAATTGGACAAGAATAATTCTAGGGAGGACAAAAATGACCTAAATGTTACTCTAATGACACAAATGAACTTATTGGATGCACAATGTTGGTTAAAAACACTAATTGGACTACAATAAGCCTAAGAAGGACGAAATTGTCCTAAATGTTAATCCAGTGACACAAACACACCTATTGGTTGCACAAGATTGGTTAAAACCCCTAATTGGACAAGAATAAGCCTTGGGAGGACGAAAATGACCTAAATGTTTATCCAATGACACAAATGAACTTATTGGATGCACAAGATTGGTTAAAACCCCTAATTGGACAAGAATAAGCCTTGGGAGGACGAAAATGACCTAAATGTTCATCCAATGACACAAACACACCTATTCGATGCACAAGATAAGTTAAAAACCCTAATTGGACTAGAATGAGCCTAGGGAGGACGGAAATGACCTAAATGGTAATCCTATGACACAAATTAACTTATTGGATGCACCAGATTGGTTAAAAACCCTAATTTGACTAGAATAAGCATAACGATGAAGAAAATGACCTAAATCTTAATCCAATGACACAAACACACCTATTGGAGGCACAAGATTGGTTAAAAACCCTAATTGAACTAGAATAAGCCTAGGGAGGACGAAAATGGCTTAAATGTTAATCCAATGAAACAAATGAACTTATTGGATGCACAAGATTGGTTAAAAACTCTAATTGGACTAGAATAAGCCTATGCAGGACGAAAATGATCAAAATGTTAATCCAACGACACAAATGAACTAATTGGATGCACAAGATTGGTTAAAAACTCTAATTGGACTAGAATGTACCTAGAGATGACGAAAATGACCTAAATGTTTATCCAATAACACAAATGAAATTATTGAATGCACAAGATTCGTTAAAAACCCTAATTGGACTAGAATTAGCCTATGGAGGACGAAAGTGCCCTAAATGTGTATCCAATGACACAAACACACGTGTTAGATGCACAAGATTGTTTAAAAACCCTAATTGGTCTACAATAAGCCTTGGGAGGACGAAAATGATGTAAATGTTAATCCAATGCCACAAACACACCTATTTGATGCACAAGATTGGTTAAAAACTCTAATTGAACTAGAATAAGCCTATGGAGGACGAAAATGATCTAACTGTTAATCCTATGACACAAATGAACCTATTGAATGGACAAGATTAGTTAAAAACCCGAATTGGACTAGAATAAGGCGAGGGAGTACGAAAATCACTTGAATGTTAATCCAATGAAATAAACACACCTAATGGATGAACAAGATTAGTTAAAAACCCTAATTGGAATAGAATAAGGCGAGGGAGTTAAAAAATGACCTAAATGTTAAACCAATGAACAAATGAACTTATTGCAGGCACAGGATTGGTTAAAAACCTTAATTGGAAAAGAATAAGTATAGGGAGGACAAAAATGACCTAAATGTTAATCTAATGACACAAATGAATTTATTGGATGCACAATATTGGTTAAAAACCCTAATTGGACTACAATAAGCCTAAGAAGGACGAAAATGACCTAAATCTTAATCGAGTGACACAAACACCCCTATTCGATGCACAAGATTAGTTAAAAACCCTAATTGGAGTAGAATAAGCCTAGGGAAGACAAAAATGACCTAAATGATAATCCAATGACACAAATGAACTAATTGGATGCACCAGGTTGGTTAAAAACCCTAATTGGACTAAAATAAGCATAGCGACGAAGAAAATGACCTAAATGTTAATCCAATGACACAAACACACCTATTGGAGGCACAAGATTGGTTTAAAACCCTAATTGGACTAGAATAAACCTAGGGAGGATGAAAATGACCTAAACGATAATCTAATGACACAAATGAACTTGTTGGATGCACAAGATTGGTTGAAAACCCAAATTCGACTAGAATAAGCCTAGGGAGGAAGAAAATGACCTAAATGTTAATCAAATGACACAAATAAACTAATTGGATGCACAAGATTGGTTGAAAAATCTAATTGGACTAGAATATACCTAGGGAGGATGACAATGACATAAATGTTTATCCAATGACACAAATGAACTTATTGGATGCACATGATTGGTTAAAAACGCTACTTCGACTAGAATAGGCCTACGGAGGACGAAAATAACCTAAATGTTAATCCAATGACACAAACGAACTTATTGGATGCAAAAGATTTTTTAAAACCCTAATTGGACTAGAATATGCCTAGGGAGGACGAAAATGATCTAAATTTTAGTCCAATGACACAATCACACCTATCGGTGCACAAAATTGGTTCAAAACCCAAATTGGACAAGAAAAAGCATAGGGAGGACGAAAATGACCTAAATGTTAATCGAATGAAACAAATGAAGTTATTGGATGCACAAGATTGGGTAAAAACTTGAATTTGACTAGAATAAGCCTAGGGAGGACGAAAATGACTTAAATGTTAATCCAATGAAACAAATGAACTTATTGGATGCACAATATTTGTTAAAAACTCTAATTGGACTAGAATAAGCCTATAGAGGACGCAAATGATCTAAATGTTAATCCAATGACGCAAATAAACTTGTTGGATGCAAAAGATTTTTTAAAAACCTAATTCGACTAGAATAAGCCTAGGGCGGAAGAAAATGACCTAAATGTTAATCCAACGACACAAATGAACTAATTGGATGCACAAGATTAGTTAAAAACTCTAATTGAACTAGAATAAGCCTATGGAGGACGAAAATGATCTAAATGTTAATCCAATGACACAAATGTACTTATTGGATGCACAAGATTAGTTAAAAACTCTAATTGAACTAGAATAAGCCTATGGAGGACGAAAATGATCTAAATGTTAATCCAATGACACAAATGTACTTATTGGATGCACAAGATTAGTTAAAAACTCTAATTGAACTAGAATAAGCCTATGGAGGACGAAAGTGACCTAAATGTTTATCCAATGACACAAATGAACTTATTGGATGCACAAGATTTGTTAAAAACCCTAATTCGACTAGAATTAGCCTATGGAGGACGAAAGTGACCTAAATGTTTATCCCTTGACACAAACACACCTATTAGATGCACAAGATTGTTTAAAAACCCTAATTGGTCTACAACAGGCCTTGGGAAGATGAAAATGATGTGAATGTTAATCCAATGCCACAAACACACCTATTGGATGTACAAGATTGGTTAAAAACTCTAATTGAACTAGAATAAGCCTATGGAGGACGAAAATGATCTAAATGTTAATCCAATGCCACAAACACCCCTATTGGATGGACAAGATTGGTTAAAAACTCTAATTGAACTAGAATAAGCCTATGGAGGACGAAAATGATCTAAATGTTAATCCAATGCCACAAACACCCCTATTGGATGGACAAGATTGGTTAAAAACTCTAATTGAACTAGAATAAGCCTATGGAGGACGAAAATGATCTAAATGTTAATCCAATGCCACAAACACCCCTATTGGATGGACAAGATTGGTTAAAAACTCTAATTGAACTAGAATAAGCCTATGGAGGACGAAAATGATCTAAATGTTAATCCAATGCCACAAACACACCTATTGGATGAACAAGATTGGTTAAAAACTCTAATTGAAATAGAATAAGCCTATGGAGGACGAAAATGATTTAAATGTTAATCCAATGACAAAAACCCACTTACTGGATGAACAAGATTAGTTAAAAACCCGAATTTGAGTAGAATAAGGCGAGGGAGTACAAAAATGACCTAAATGTTTATCCAATGACACAATTGAACTTATTGGATGCACAAGTTTGGCTAAAAACCCTAATTGGACTAGAATAAGCCTAGGGAGGACGAAAGTGACCTAAATGTTTATCCAATGACACAAACACACCTATTAGATGCACAAGATTGTTTAAAAACCCTAATTGGTTTACAATAAGCCTTGGGAGGACGAAAATGATGTAAATGTTAATATAATGACACAAATGAACTTATTGGATCCACAAGATTGGTTAAAAACCCTAAATGGACTACAATAAGTCTAGGGAGGACGAAAATGACCTAAATGTTAATCCAATGACACAAACACACCTATTAGATGCACAAGATTGTTTAAAAACCCTAATTGGTTTACAATAAGCCTTGGGAGGACGAAAATGATGTAAATGTTAATATAATGACACAAATGAACTTATTGGATCCACAAGATTGGTTAAAAACCCTAAATGGACTACAATAAGTCTAGGGAGGACGAAAATGACCTAAATGTTAATCCAATGACACAAACACACCTATTGGATGGACAAGATTGGTTAAAAACCCAAATTCGACTAGAATAAGCCTAGGGAGGACGAAAATGACTTAAATGTTAATCCAATGAAACAAATGAACTTATTGGATGCACAAGATTGGTTGAAAACTCTAATTGGACTAGAATATACCTAGGGAGGATGACAATGACCTAAGTGTCTATCCAATGACAAAATGAACTTATTGGATGCACAAGATTGGTTAAAAACGCTACTTCGACTAGAATAGGCCTACGGAGGACGAAAATGACCTAAACGTTAATCCAATGACACAAACGAACTTATTGGATGCAAAACATTTTTTAAAAACCTAATTGGACTAGAATATGCCTAGGGAGGACGAAAATGATCTAAATTTTAATCCAATGACACAAACACACCTATCGGTGCACAAAATTTGTTCAAAACCCAAATTGGACAAGTAAAAGCAAAGGGAGGGCGAAAATGACCTAAATGTTAATCGAATGAAACAAATGAAGTTATTGGATGCACAAGATTGGGTAAAAACTTCAATTGGACTAGAATAAGCCTAGGGAGGACGAAAATGACTTAAATGTTAATCCAATGAAACAAATGAACTTATTGGATGCACAATAATTGTTAAAAACTCTAATTGGACTAGAATAAGCCTATAGAGGACGCAAATGATCTAAATGTTAATCCAATGACGCAAATAAACTTGTTGGATGCAAAAGATTTTTTAAAAACCCTAATTCGACTAGAATAAGCCTAGGGCGGAAGAAAATGACCTAAATGTTAATCCAATGCCACAAACACACCTATTAGATGCACAAGATTGTTTAAAAACCCTAATTCGACTAGAATAAGCCTAGGGCGGAAGAAAATGACCTAAATGTTAATCCAACGACACAAATGAACTAATTGGATGCACAAGATTGGTTAAAAACTCTAATTGGACTAGAATGTACCTAGAGAATACGAAAATGACCTAAATGTTTATCCAATGAAACAAATGAACTTATTGGATGCACAAGATTTGTTAAAAACCCTAATTGGACTAGAATTAGCCTATGGAGGACGAAAGTGACCTAAATGTTTATCCCATGACACAAACACACCTATTAGATGCACAAGATTGTTTAAAAACCCTAATTGGTCTACAACAGGCCTTGGGAGGACGAAAATGATGTAAATGTTAATCCAATGCCACAAACACACCTATTCGATGCACAAGATTGGTTAAAAACTCTAATAAGCCTATGGAGGACGAAAATGATCTAAATGTTAATCCAATGACACAAATGAACCTTTTGAATGCACAAGATTGGTTAAAAAGCCTAATTTGACTAGAATAAGCCTAAGGAGGACGGAAATGACCTAAATGATAATCCAATTACACAAATGAACTTATTGGATGCGATCCACAAGATTGGTTAAAAACCCTAATTCGACTAGAATAGGCCTACGGAGGACGAAAATGACGTAAATGTTAATCGAATGAAACAAATGAAGTAATTGGATGCACAAGATTGGTTAAAAAGCCTAATTTGACTAGAATAAGCCTAGGGAGGACGGAAATGACCTAAATGATAATCCAATTACACAAATGAACTTATTGGATGCGATCCACAAGATTGGTTAAAAACCCTAATTCGACTAGAATAGGCCTACGGAGGACGAAAATGACGTAAATGTTAATCGAATGAAACAAATGAAGTAATTGGATGCACAAGATTGGTTAAAAAGCCTAATTTGACTAGAATAAGCCTAGGGAGGACGGAAATGACCTAAATGATAATCCAATTACACAAATGAACTTATTGGATGCGATCCACAAGATTGGTTAAAAACCCTAATTCGACTAGAATAGGCCTACGGAGGACGAAAATGACGTAAATGTTAATCGAATGAAACAAATGAAGTAATTGGATGCACAAGATTGGTTAAAAAGCCTAATTTGACTAGAATAAGCCTAGGGAGGACGGAAATGACCTAAATGATAATCCAATTACACAAATGAACTTATTGGATGCACAAGATTGGTTAAAAACTCTAATTGAACTAGAATAAGCCATTGGAGGACGGAAATGATCTAAATGTTAATCCAATGACACAAATGAACTTATTGAATGCACTAGGTTGGTTAAAAACCTTAATTTGACTAGAATAAGCCTAGGGAGGACGAAAATCACTTAAATGTTAATCCAATGACCTAAGCACACCTACTGCATGAACAAGATTAGTTAAAAACCCGAATTGGACTAGAATAAGGCGATGGAGTACAAAAATGACCTAAATGTTAATCCAATGACACAAATGAACTTATTGGAGGCACAAGATTGGTTCAAACCCTTATTGGACAAGAATATGTCTAGGGAGGACTAAAATGACCTAAATGTTAATCCAATGACACAAATGAACTTATTGGAGGCACAAGATTGGTTCAAACCCTTATTGGACAAGAATATGTCTAGGGAGGACTAAAATGACCTAAATGTTAATCCAATGACACAAATGAACTTATTGGAGGCACAAGATTGGTTCAAACCCTTATTGGACAAGAATATGTCTAGGGAGGACTAAAATGACCTAAATGTTAATCCAATGACACAAATGAACTTATTGGAGGCACAAGATTGGTTCAAACCCTTATTGGACAAGAATATGTCTAGGGAGGACTAAAATGACCTAAATGTTAATCCAATGACACAAATGAACTTACTGGATGCACAAGATTGGTTACAAACCCTAATTGGACTACAATAAGCCTAAGAAGGACGAAAATTTCCTAAATCTTAATCTAGTGACACAAACGCACCTATTCGATGCACAAGATTAGTTAAAAACCCGAATTGGACTAGAATAAGCCTAGGGAGGACGAAAATGACCTAAATGTTCATCCAATGACACAAATGAACTTACTGGATGCACAAGATTGGTTAAAAACCCTAATTGGACAAGAATAAGCCTAGGGAGGACAAAAATGACCTAAATGATAATCGAATGACACAAATGAACTAATTGGATGCACCAGGTTGGTTAAAAACCCTAATTGGATTAAAATTAGCTTAACGACGAAGAAAATAACCGAAATGTTAATCTAGTGACACAAACACACCTATTGGAGGCACAAGATTGGTTAAAAACCCTAATTGGACTAGAATAAGCCCAGGGAGGATGAAAATGACCTAAATGATAATCCAATGATACAAATGAACTTTTTGGATGCACAAGATTGGTTGAAAACCCAAATTGGACTCGAATAAGCCTAGGGAGGAAGAAGATGACCTAAATGTTTATCCAATGACACAAATGAACTTATTGGATGCACAAGATTGGTCAAAAACCCTAATTCGACTAGAATAGGCCTACGGAGGACGAAAATGACGTAAATGTTAATCCAATGAAACAAATGAACTTATTGGATGCCAAAGAATTTTTAAAAACAACAATTGGACTAGAATAAGCCAAGGGAGGATGAAAATGACCTAAATTTTAATCCAATGACAGAAACACACCTATCGGTGCACAAGATTGGTTAAAAACCCAAATTGGACAAGAAAAAACATAAGGAGGACGAAAATGACCTAAATGTTAATCCAATGAAACAAATGAACTTACTGGATGCACAAGATTGGTTAAAAACTCTAATTGGACTAGAATAAGCCTATGGAGGACAAAAATAATCTAAATGTTAATCCAATGACACAAATGAACTAATTGGATGGACAAGATTTGTTTACAAACCCTAATTCGACTAGAATAAGCCTAGGGCGGAAGAAAAAGACCTAATTGTTAATCCAACAACACAAATGAACTAATTGGAGGCACAAGATTGGTTAAAAACTCTAATTGGACTAGAATGTACCTAGGGAGGACGAAAATGACCTAAATGTTTATCCAATGACACAAATGAACTTATTGGATGCACAAGATTCGTTGAAAACTCTAATTGGACTAGAATATACCTAGGGAGGATGAAAATGACCTAAATGTTTATTCAATGACACAAATGGACTTATTGGATGCACAAGATTCGTTAAACACCCTAATTGGACTAGAATAAGCCTATGGAGGACGAAAATAATCTAAATGTTAATCCAATGACACAAATGAACTTATTGGATGCACAAGATTGGTTAAAAACCCTAATTGGTCTACAATAAGCCTTGGGAGGACGATAATGATGTAACTGTTAATCCAATGCCACAAACACACCTATTGGAAGAACAAGATTGGTTAAAAACTCTAATTGGACTAGAATAAGCCTATGGAGGACGAAAATAATCTAAATGTTAATCCAATGACACAAATGAACTTATTGGATGCACAAGATTGGTTAAAAACTCTAATTGGACTAGAATAAGCCTATGGAGGACGAAAATAATCTAAATGTTAATCCAATGACACAAATGAACTTATTGGATGCACAATATTGATTAAAAACTCTAATTGGACTAGAATAAGCCTATGGAGGACGAATATGATCTAAATGTTAATCCAATGACTCATATGAACTAATTGGATGGACAAGATTTGTTTAAAAACCCTAATTCGACTAGAATAAGCCTAGGGTGGAAGATAATGACCTACATGTTAATCCAACAACACAAACGAACTAATTGGATGCACAAGATTGGTTAAAAACTGTAAATGGACTAGAATGTACTTATTGGTTGCACAAAATTCGTTAAACACTCTAATTGGACTAGAATAAGCCTATGGAGGACGAAAGTGACCTAAATGTTTTTCCAATGACACAAACACACCTATTAGATGCACAAGATTGGTTAAAAACCCTAATTGGTCTACAATAAGCCTTGGGAGGACGAAAATGATGTAATTGTTAATCCAATGCCACAAACACACCTATTGGATGAACAAGATTGGTTAAAATCTCTAATTGAACTAGAATAAGCCTATGGAGGACAAAAATGATCTAAATGTTAAACCAATGACATAAACACACCTATTGGATGAACAAGATTAGCTAAAAACCCGAATTGGACTAGAATAAGGCGAGGGAGTACAAAAATGACCTAAATGTTTATCCAACGACACAAATGTACTTATTGGATGCACAAGATTGGTTAAAAATCATAATTGGACTACAATAAGCCTAAGAAGGACGAAAATGTCCGAAATCTTAATCCAGTGACACAAACGCACCTATACGATGCACAAGAATAGTTAAAAACCCTAATTGGACTAGAATAAGCCTAGGGGGGACGAAAATGACCTAAATGAGAATCCAATGACCCAAATGAACTTATTGGATGCACCAGATTGGTAAAAAACCCTAATTGGACTAAAATAATCATAGCGACGAAGAAATTGACCTAAATGTTAATCCAATGACACAAACACACCTATTGGAGGCACAAGATTGGTTAAAAACCCTAATTGGACTAGAATAAGCCTAGGGAGGATGAAAATGACCTAAATGATAATCCAATGACACAAACACACCTATTGGATGGACAAGATTGGTTAAAAATCCAAATTCGACTAGAATAAGCCTAGGGAGGAAGAAAATGACCTAAATGTTAATCCAATGACACAAACACACCTATTGGAGGCACAAGATTGGTTAAAAACCCTAATTGGACTAGAATAAGCCTAGGGAGGATGAAAATGACCTAAATGATAATCCAATGACACAAACACACCTATTGGAGGCACAAGATTGGTTAAAAACCCTAATTGGACAAGAATAAGCCTAGGGGGGACGAAAATGACCTAAATGTTAATCCAATGACACAAATGAACTAATTGGATGAACAAGATTGGTTGAAAACTCTAATTGGACTAGAATATACCTAGGGAGGATGACAATGACCTAAATTTTATCTAATGACACAAATGAACTTATTGGATGCACAAGATTGGTTAGAAACCCTAATTCGACTACAATATGCCTACGGAGGACGAAAATGACTTAAATGTTAATCCAATGATAAAAATGAACTTATTGGATGCAAAAGATTTTTTAAAAACCCTAATTGGACTAGAATATGCCTAGGGAGGACGAAAATGACCTAAATTTTAATCCAATGACACAAACATACCTATTGGTGCACTAGATTGGTTAAAACCCCAAATTGGACAAGAAAAAGCCTAGGGAGGACAAAAATGACCTAAATGTTAATCCAATGACATAAACACACCTACTGGATGAACATGATTAGTTAAAAACCACAATTGGAGTAGAATAAGGTGAGGGAGTCCAAAAAAGACTTAAATGTTTATCCTATGACACAAATGAACTTATTGGATGCACAAGTTTGGCTAAAAACCCTAATTGGACAAGAATAAGCCTAGGGAGGACGAAAGTGACCTAAATGTTTATCCAATGAAATAAACACACCTATTAGATGCACAAGATTGTTTAAAAACCCTAATTGGTTTACAATAAGCCTTGGGAGTACGAAAATGATGTAAATGTTAATCCAATGCCACAAACACACCTATTGGATGATCAAGATTGGTTAAAAACTCTAATTGGACTGGAATAAGCCTAGGGAGGACGAAAATGATCTAAATGTTAATCAAATGACACAAACACACCTATTTGATAGACAAGATTGGTTAAAAACCCTAAATGGACTAGAATAAGTCTAGGGAAGACGAAAATGACCTAAATGTTAATCCAATGACACAAACTCACCTATTTGATGGACAAGATTGGTTAAAAACCCAAATTCGACTAGAATAAGCCTAGGGAGGAAGAAAATGAACTAAATGTTAATCCAATGACAGAAATTAACTAATTAGATGCACAAGATTGGTTGAAAACTCTAATTGGACTAGAATATACCTAGGGCGGATGACAATGACCTAAGTGTCTATCCAATGACAAAAATGAACATATTGGATGCAGAAGATTGGTTAAAAACCGTAATTCGACTAGAATAGGCCTACAGAGGAAGAAAATGACACAAACACACCTATCGGTGCACAAGATTGGTTAAAAACCCAAATTGGACAAGAAAAAGCCTAGGGAGGTCGAAAATGACTTAAATGTTAATCCAATGAAACAAATGAACTTATTGGACGCACAAGATTGGTTAAAAACTCTAATTGGACTAGAATAAGCGTATCGAGGACGGAAAATATCTAAATGTTAATCTAATGACACAAATGAACTAATTGGATGCACAAGATTTTTTTAAAAACCCTAATTCGACTAGAATTAGCATAGGGAGGACGGAAATGACTTAAATATTAATCCAATGAAACAAATGAACTTATTGGATGCACAAGATTGGTTAAAAACCCTAATTGGACTAGAATAAGCATAACGACGAAGAGAATGACCTAAATGTTAATCCAATAACACAAACACACCTATTGGAGGCACAAGATTGGTTAAAAACCCTAATTGAACTAGAATAAGCCTAGGGAGGACGAAAATAACTTGAATGTTAATCCAATGATATAAACACACCTACTGGATGAACAAGATTAGTTAAAAACCCTAATTGGAATAGATTAAGGAGAGGGAGTACAAAAATGACCTAAATGTTAAACCAATGACACAAATTTACTTATTGGAGGCACAAGAATGGTTAAAAACCTTAATTGGACAAGAATAAGTCTAGGGAGGACAAAAATGACCTAAATGTTAATCTAATGACACAAATGAACTTATTGGATGCACAATATTGGTTAAAACCCTAATTGGACTACAATAAGCCTACGTAGGACGAAAATGTCCTAAATCTTAATCCAGTGAAACAAACGCACCTATTCGAGGCACAAGATTAGTTAAAAACCATAATTGGACTAGAATAAGCCTAGGGAGGACAAAAATGACCTAAATGATAATCCAATGACACAAATGAACTAATTGGATGCACCAGGTTGGTTAAACACCCTAATTGGACTAAAATAAGCATAGCGACGAAGAAAATGACCTAAATGTTAATCCAATGACACAAACACACCTATTGGAGGCACAAGATTGGTTAAAAACCCTAATTGGACTAGAATAAGCCTAGGGAGGATGAAAATGATCTAAATGATATCCAATGACACAAATGAACTTTTTGGATGCACAAGATTGGTTGAAAACCCAAATTGGACTCGAATAAGCCTAGGGAGGATGAAAATGATCTAAATGATATCCAATGACACAAATGAACTTATTGGATGCCAAAGAATTTTTAAAAACTCTAATTGGACTAGAATAAGCCTAGGGAGGATGAAAATGATCTAAATGATATCCAATGACACAAATGAACTTATTGGATGCCAAAGAATTTTTAAAAACACTAATTGGACTAGAATAAGCCAAGGGAGGACGAAAATGACCTAAATTTTAATCCAATGACAAAAACACACCTATCGGTGCACAAGATTGGTTAAAAACCCAAATTGGACAAGAAAAAACGTAAGGAGGACGAAAATGACCTAAATGTTAATCGAATGAAACAAATGAAGTTATTGGATGCACAAGATTGGTTAAAAACCCTAATTGGACTAGAATAAGCCTTGCGAGGACGAAAATGACTTAAATGTTAATCCAATGAAACTAATGAACTTACTGGATGCACAAGATTGGTTAAAAACTCTAATTGGACTAGAATAAGCCTATAGAGGACGAAAATAATCTAAATGTTAATCCAATGACACAAATGAACTAATTGGATGGACAAGATTTGTTTACAAACCCTAATTCGACTAGAATAGGCCTACGGAGGACGAAAATGACGTAAATGTTAATCCAATGATACAAGTGAACTTATTGAATGCACTAGGTTGATTAAAAACCCTAATTCGACTAGAATAGGCCTACGGAGGACGAAAATGACGTAAATGTTAATCCAATGATACAAGTGAACTTATTGAATGCACTAGGTTGATTAAAAACCCTAATTCGACTAGAATAGGCCTACGGAGGACGAAAATGACGTAAATGTTAATCCAATGATACAAGTGAACTTATTGAATGCACTAGGTTGATTAAAAACCCTAATTCGACTAGAATAGGCCTACGGAGGACGAAAATGACGTAAATGTTAATCCAATGACACAAACACACCTATTAGATGCACAAGATTGGTTAAAAACCCTAATTGGTCTACAATAAGCCTTGGGAGGACGAAAACGATCTAAATGTTAATCCAATGATACAAGTGAACTTATTGAATGCACTAGGTTGATTAAAAACCCTAATTTGACTAGAATAAGCCTAGGGAGTAAGAAAATCACTTAAATGTTAATCCAATGACATAGACACACCTACTGGATGAACAAGATTAGTTCAAAACCCGAATTGGACTAGAATAAGGCGATGGAGTACAAAAATGACTTAAATGTTAATCCAATGACACAAATGAACTTATTGGAGGCATAAGATTGGTTAAAACCCTAATAGGACAAGAATAAATCTAGGGAGGACAAAAATGACCTAAATGTTAATCCAATGAAACAAATGAACTTATTGGATGCACAAGATTGGTTAAAAACCCTAATTGGACTACAATAAGCCTAAGAAGGACGAAAATGTCCTAAATCTTAATCCAGTGACACAAACACACCTATTCGATGCACAAGATTAGTTAAAAACCCTAATTGGACTAGAATAAGCCTAGGGAGGATGAAAATGACCTAAATGTTTATCCAATGACACAAATGAATTTATTGGATGCACAAGATTGGTTAAAAACCCTAATTGGACTAGAATAAGCCTAGGGAGGATGAAAATGACCTAAATGTTTATCCAATGACACAAATGAATTTATTGGATGCACAAGATTGGTTAAAAACCCTAATTGGACTAGAATAAGCCTAGGGAGGATGAAAATGACCTAAATGTTTATCCAATGACACAAATGAATTTATTGGATGCACAAGATTGGTTAAAAACCCTAATTGGACTAGAATAAGCCTAGGGAGGACAAAAATGACCTAAATGATAATCGAATGAAACTAATGAACTAATTGGATGCACCAGGTTGGTTAAAAACCCAAATTGGACTAAAATAAGCATAGAGACGAAGAAAATGACCAAAATGTTAATCCAATGACACAAACACACCTATTGGAGGCACAAGATTGGTTAAAAACCCTAATTGGACTAGAATAAGCCTAGGGAGGATGAAAATGACCTAAATGTTTATCCAATGACACAAATGAATTTATTGGATGCACAAGATTGGTTAAAAACCCTAATTCGACTAGAATAGGCCTACGGAGGACGAAAATGTCGTAAATGTTAATCCAATGACACAAATGAACTTATTGCATGCAAAAGATTTTTTAAAACCCTAATTGGACTAGAATAAGCCTAGGGAAGACGAAAATGACCTAAATTTTAATCCAATGACACAAACACACCTGTCGGTGCACAAGATCGGTTAAAAACCCAAATTAGACAAGAAAAAGCCTAAGGAGGACGAAAATGACGTAAATGTTAATCGAATGAAGCAAATGAAGTTATTGGATGCACAAGATCGGTTAAAAACTTGAATTGGACTAGAATAAGCCTAGGGAGGACGAAAATGACTTAATTGTTAATCCAATGAAACAAATGAACTTATTGGATGCACAAGATTGGTTAAAAACCCTAATTCGACTAGAATAAGCCTAGGGCGGAAGAAAATGAGCTTAATGTTAATCCAATGACTCAAATGAACTAATTGGATGCACAAGATTGGTTAAAAACTCTAATTGGACTAGAATGTACCAAGAGAGGACGGAAATTACCTAAATGTTTATCCAATGACACAAATGAACTTATTGGATGCACAAGATTCGTTAAAACCTTAATTGGACTAGAATAAGCCTATGGAGGACGAAAGTGACCTAAATATTTATCCAATGACACAAACACACCTATTAGATGCACACCTAGTTGTTTAAAAACCCTAGTTGGTTAAAAACTCTAATTGGACTGGAATAAGCCTATGGAGGACGAAAATGACCTAATTGTTAATCCAACAACACAAATGAACTAATCGGATGCACAAGATTGGTTAAAAACTCTAATTGGACTAGAATGTACCTAGGGTGGACGAAAATGACCTAAATGTTTATCCATTGACACAAATGAACTTATTGGATGCACAAGATTGGTTAAAAACCCTAATTGAACTAGAATAAGCCTTGGGAGGACGAAAATGATGTAAATGTTAATCCAATGCCACAAACACACCTATTGGATGGACAAGATTGGTTAAAAACTCCAATTGGACTAGAATAAGCCTAGGGAGGACGAAAATGATCTAAATGTTAATTCAATGACACAAAGGAACTTATTGGTTGCACAAGATTGGTTAAAAACCCTAAATGGACAAGAATAAGTCTAGAGAGGACGAAAATGACCTAAATGTTAATCCAATGACTCAAACACACCTATTGGATGGACAAGATTGGTTAAAAAACCCAAATTCGACTAGAATAAGCATAGGGAGGACGAAAATGACCTAAATGTTAATCCAATGACACAAATTAACTAATTCGATGCACAAGATTGTTTGAAAACTCTAATTGGACTAGAATATACCTAGGGAGGATGACAATGACCTAAATGTTTATCCAATGACACAAATGAACTTATTGGATGCACAAGATTGGTTAAAAATCTTAATTTGACTAGAATAGGCATACGGAAGACGAAAATGACCTAAATGTTAATCGACTGACACAAATGAACTTATTGGATGCAAAAGATTTTTTAAAACCGCTAATTGGACTATAATAAGCCTAGCGAGGACGAAAATGACCTAAATTTTAATCCAATGACACAAACACACCTATCGGTGCACAAGATTAGTTAAAAACCCAAATTGGACAAGAAAAAGCCTAGGGAGGACGAAAATAACCTAAATGTTAATCGAATGAAACAAATGAAATTATTGGATGCACATGATGGGTTAAAAACTTAAATTGGACTAGAATAAGCCTAGGGAGGACGAAAATGACTTCAATGTTAATCCAATGAAACAAATGAACTTATTGGATGCACAAGATTGGTTAAAAACTCTAATTGGACTACAATAAGCCTATGGAGGACGAAAATGATCTAAATGTTAATCTAATGACAAAAATGAACTAATTGGATGCACAAGATTTGTTTAAAAACCCTAATTCGACTACAATAAGCCTAGGGAAGACGAAAATGACCTATATGATAGTCCAATAACATAATGAACTTATTGGATTCACCAGATTGGTTAAAAACCCTAATTGGACTAGAATAAGCCTAGGGAGGACGAAAATGACCTAAATGTTCATCCAATGAAACAAACACACTTATTGGATGCACAAGATTGGTTAAAAACCCTAATTGCACAAGAATAAGCCTAGGGACGACGAAAATGACCTAAATGTTAATCCAATGACACAAATGAACTAGTTGGAGGCACAAGATTGGTTAAAAACCCTAATTGGACTAGAATAGGTCTAAGGAGGACCAAAATGACCTAAATGTTAATCCAATGACACAAATAAACTTATTGGATGCACAAGATTGTTTAAAAACTTTAATTGGACTACAATAAGCCTAAAAAGGACGAAAATGACCTAAATGTTAATCCAGTGACACAAACACACCTATTTGATGCACAAGATTAGTTAAAAACTCTAGTTGGACTATAATAAGCATAGGGAGGACGAAAATGACCTAAATGACAATCCAATCACACAAATGAACTTATTGGATGCAACAGATTGGTTAAAAACCCTAATTGGACTAGAATAAGCCTAGGGAGAACGATAATGACCTAAAAGTTAATCGAGAAAAACTAAAACACCTTTTGATGCATAAAATTGGTTAAAAACCCTAATTGCAGGAATGAAAAAAATGACCTAAATGTTAATCCAATGACACAAATGAACTTGTTGAATGCACAAGATTGGTTAGAAACCCTAATTGGATTAGAATAAGCTTAGGGAGGACAAAAATAACCTAAATGTTAATCCGAAAACACAAACACACCTATTGGTGCATAAGATTGGTTAAAAACCCTAATTGCACAAGAATAAGCCTATGGACGACGTAAATGACCTAAATGTTAATCCAATGAAACAAATGAACTTATTGGAAGCACAAGATTGGTTAAAAACTCTAATTGGACTAAAGTAAGCCTATGGAGGACGAAAGTGACCTAAATGTTCATCCAATGACACAAACACACCTATTAGATGCACAAGATTGGTTAAAAACCCTAATTGGGCTCAAATAAACCTAAGAAGGATGAAAAAGACCTTAATGTTAATCCAATGATACAAATGATCTTATTGGATGCACCAGATTGGTTAAAAACCGTAAGTGGACTACAATAAGCCTAAGAAGGACAAAAATGACCTAAATGTTAATCCAAAGACACAAACCCACCTATTCGATGCATTAGTTTAGTTAAAAACCCTAATTGGACTAGAATAAGCCTAGAGAGGACGAAAATTACCTATATGATAATCCAATGACACAAATAAACTTATTGGATGCACCAAATTGGTTAAAAACCCTAATTGGACTAGAATAAGCCTAGGGAGGACGAAAATGACCTAAATGTTAATCCAAAGAAAGAAATGAACATATTACTTGCACAGAATTTGTAAAAAACTCTAATTAGACTAAAATAAGCCTAGGTAGGACGAAAATGATCTAAATGTAAATCTAATGACACAAATGGTCTAATTGAATACACAAGATTGGTTAAAAACCCTAATTGGATAAGAATAAGCCTAGGGAGGACAAAAATGACCTAAATTATAATCCAATGACACAAATGAACTTATTGGATTCACAAGATTGGTTAAAAACCCTAATTGGATAAGAATAAGCCTAGGGAGGACAAAAATGACCTAAATTATAATCCAATGACACAAATGAACTTATTGGATTCACAAGATTGGTTAAAAACCCTAATTGGACTAGAATAAGCATAACGACGACGAAAAGGACCTAAATGTTTATCCAACGACACAAACACACCTGCTGGATGGACAAGATTTGTTACAAACCCTAATTCAACTGGAATAAGCCTAGGGCGGAAGAAAATGACCTAAATGTTAATCCAAAGACACAAATGAACTAATTGGATGCACAAGATTGGTTAAAAACCCTAATTGGACTAGAATAAGCCTATGGAGGACGAAAGTGACCTAAATTTTTATGGAATGACACAAACACACCTATTCGATGCACATGATTGGTTAAACACCCTAGTTGGACTACAATCAGCCTAGGGAAGAAGAAAATGATGTAAATGTTTATCCAATGACACAAATGAACTTATCGAATGCACCAGATTGTTTAAAAACCCTAATTTGACTAGAATAAGCATAGGGATGACGAAAATCTCTTAAATGTTAATCCAATGACATAAACACACCGACAGGATGAACAAGATTAGTTAAAAACCGTAATTGGACTAGAATAAGCCGAGGGAGTATAAAATGTTGGTATCTTGACCTCGAAATAACAGAAAATATATCAGTTTTCTTTACCAAAATAATCAGTATCGAGTGCACAGCGGAATTTAAATTTTGAGGCATGCAAAGTTAGCAATATAGAAAATTAAAGAGAGAGAGTTAGAGAAGAAAACACAGAGATTTATCCTGGTTCGGTTGTCAACAACAACCTACGTCCAGTCCTGAAAATCCAATCGGATTTCAGATTTTCTTCTCCTTCAATAGAAAGAATCAATTACAGATTGTCCAGTTTCCTCCCTGAAACCTATCTATCTTAATGATCTCCTTCCTATTGAATACCCTCTGATCCTTGTAGATACTCGTCAACCTATCACAGAATCACAGTGCGACTCTTCCTTGTTGAACACTCTTCACCCAAGAAAGTAGCCACCAGTTTCTAGCTGGCTTTCTATCAACCCTTTGATCCTTGTAGACAATCGGCAGCCTAACACAAAATCAAAGTACGACTCTTTCTTGTTGAGACCTCTCACCCAAGAAAGTAGCCACCAGTTTCTAGCTGGATTTTCAACGTTCGTTTTGGTTCAAAGATTTATTACAGAAAGAATAAAAGACGTAAAACAAAAGGGTCTTCAATCTTTATGAATGTTGCTCTTCACAAATCTGGATATTCATGGATTGTTCTTGAGCACATTATCATTTCTCTTAGATTGTCAACAAACTGTATTGAGATCTGTAATCACAATTATGAAGTTGTTAGTTTGTTGCCATGAACCGTTTTTGAGAGCATAAGAGAAATTATGAAAGTTATGAAAAAGTTATGTAAAAGTTCTTAGAAGTTATGAGAATAAAGATTGAAAGACATCTTATATAGTTTCTGAAAAACCAACTACGAAATCGATTTCCCAATCGATTTTGTAAAGTTATAAAATGAGCTAAATCGATTTGCCAATCGATTATCGCGATCTTGGTTTTCTTTAATCTTGAAACTATACAAGCTAATCGATTTACCAATCGATTCTTTAAAACAACACTTTTCAGCAGAACATGTCCAGACCTGTCGAAATCGATTGCCTAATCGATTTCTGGGAAACTGTTTTAATAAAACTATTTTCAATCGATTACTCAATCGATTTGCCAAACTTCAGAGTTCACTGTGTTTTCAACAAGTTTATTTCAATCGATTTGCCAATCGATTGTTTTCAAAACAGTGGCTCAGCTATTTGATATCAATCGACTTGTCAATCGATGTGATTCAAAATAGTGACTCAGTTTTAATATCAATCGATTTGCCAATCGATTGTTTTCAAAACAGTGGCTCAGGTTTTTGATGTCAATCGACTTGGTAATCGATGTGGTTCAAAAACAGTGACTCAGTTTGAATATCAATCGAATTGTCAATCGCTTTGGTGGCATGTTCCTGAAAAGTTTTTACCTGGTGTTTAGTTCAATCGATTTGCCAATCGATTGCAACCAAACTTTATCAAAATTAAAGTGTTAACAATAGATTGTCCAATCGATTGTATTTGTCACAGGTGAGGTCATTTTTCAAATGATATTTTATCAATCGATGTGCCAATCGATTTCCTCAGCACTGGAGTGCCACTGTGACTCATCCAATCGATTTACCAATCGATGTGTTACTATCAGGTTTGATTTGTGAAATGTTCAATCGATTTACCAATCGATTTCCTCCAAATCAGAGGCTACTGACTTGTGCATTTTTTTCATTTTTAATTAAGCTAATCGATTGCCTAATCGATTGCACATTCACAAACACTTAAGATTTCCTTACACCCTTGTTATGAAATCGATTTCCCAATCGATTTACATAGTCAGAATTCAACTTTTGTTGATTTCTTGTGTTCCAAGCTATTTGATCCAAGTGTGTAGGATTGAATTGGTGTCCTGAAATTTTGCTCAATTGAAATATTAGATTTATCATATTAAGTATGAATATTGTTGAATTGTGAATTATGTCAAAATTAGGAATCAAAGGATCAAAATCCAACATAAAAATGACCTAAATGTTAATCCAATGACACAAATGAACTTATTGGAGGCACAAGATTCGTTAAAAACCCTAATTGGGCTAGAATAGGTCTAGGGAGCACCAAAATGACCTAAATGTTAATCCAATGATACAAATGAACTTATTGGAAGCACAAGATTGGTTAAAAATCCTAATTGGACAAGAATAAACCTATGGAGGACGAAAGTGACCTAAATGTTTATCCAATGACACAAACACACCTATTGGATGCACAAGATTTGTTAAAAACCCTAATTGGAAAAGAATAATTCTAGGGAGGGCGAAAATGACCAAAATGATAATCCAATGACAGAAATGAACTTATTGGATGCACAAGATTTGTTAAAAACCCTAATTGGACCACAACAAGCCTAAGAAGGACGAAAATGACCTAAATGATAATCCAAGAACATAAATGAACTTATTGGATGCACCAGATTGGTTTAAAACCCTAATTGGACTAGAATATGCCTAGGGAGGACGAAAATGACCTAAATGATAATCCAATGACACAAATGAACATATTGGATTCACAAGATTGATTAAAAACCTTAATTGGACTAGAATAAGCATAGCGACGAAGAAAATGACCTAAATGTTAATCCAATGATACAAACATACCTATTTGATGCACAAGATTGGTTAAAAACCCTAATTACACTACAATCAGCCTAGGGAGGACGAACATGATGTAAATGTTAATCCAATGCCACAAACACACGTATTGGATGCACATGATTGGTTAAAAACTCTAATTGAACTAGAATAAGCCTATGGAGGACGAAAATGATCTAAATGTTAATCCAATGACACAAATGAACTTATTGAATGCACAAGATAGGTTAAAAATCCTAATTTGACTAGAATAAGCCTAACGAGGACGAAAATCATCTAAATGTTAATCCAATGACACAAATGAACTTATTGGATGCACAAGATTGGTTAAAAACCTTATTGGACTACAATAAGCCTAAGAAAGACGAAAATGACCTAAATGTTAATCCAGTGATACAAACACACTTATTCGATGCACAAGATTAGTAAAAACCGCAATTGGACAAGAATAAGCCTAGGGAGGATGAAAATTACCTAAATGATAATCCAATGACATAAATGAACTTATTGCATGCACCAGATTGATTAAAAACCCTAATTGGACTAGAATAAGTGTAGCGACGAAGAAAATGACCTAAATGTAAATCAAATGACAAAAACACACCTATTGGAGGCACAAGATTGGTTAAAAATCCTGATTGGACTAGAATAAGTCTAGGGAGGATGAAAATGACCTATATGATATTCCAATGACACAAATGAACTTGTTGGATGCACAAGATTTGTTAAAAACCCTAATTCGACTAGAATAAGCCTAGGGAGGACGAAAATTACCTAAATGTTAATCCAAAAACACAACCACACCTATTGGTGCATAAGATTGGTTAATAAACCTAATTGCACAAGAATAATCCTCGCGACGACGAAAATGACCTAAATGTTAATCCAATGAAACAAATCAACCTATTGGAAGGACAAGATTGGTTAAAAACCCTAATTTGACTAGAATAAGCATCGCGACGATGAAAATGACCTAAATGTTAATCCAACGACACAAACACACCTGTTGGATGGACAAGATTGGTTACAAACCCTTATTCGACTAGAATAAGCCTAGGGCAGAAGAATATGACCTAAATGTTAATCCAACGACACAAATGAACTAATTGGATGCACAAGATTGGTTAAATACTCTAATTGGACTAGAATGTACCTAGGGAGGACGAAAATGACCTAAATGTTTATCCAATGACACAAATGAATTTATTGGATGCACAAGATTCATTAAAAACCCTAATTGTATTAGAATAAGCCTACGGAGGACGAAAGTGACCTATATGTTTATCCAATGACACAAACACACCTATTAGATGCACAAGATTTGTTAAAAACCCTAATTGGACTAGAATAAGCCTAGGGAGGACGAAAATGACCTAAATGTTTATCCAATGACACAAACACACCTATTAGATGCACAAGATTTGTTAAAAACCCTAATTGGTCAACAATAAGCCTTGGGAGGATGACAATGATGTAAATGATAATCCAATGCCACAAACACACCTATTGGATGCACAAGATTGGTTAAAAACTCTAATTGAGCTAGAATAAGCCTATGGAGGACGAAAATGATCTAAATGTTAATCCAATGACATAAATGAACTTATTGAATGCACAAGATTGGTTAAAAATACCAAATTTGACTAGAATAAGCCTAGGGAGGACGAAAATCACTTAAATGTTAATCCAATAACATTTCAATTGAGCAAGATTTCAGGAACAACAATCCAATCCTACACACTTGAAACAAATTGCTTGGAACACAAGAAATCAACAAAAGTTGAATTTTGACTGAGTAAAACGATTGGGAAATTGATTTCATAACAAGGGTGTAAGGAAACATAACTGTTTGTGATTGTATAATCGATTGGGCAATCGACTGACACAATTAGAAATGAAAACTGCACAAGTCAGTGGCACCCTGTTTTACAGGCTAATCGATTGACAAATCGATTGTACACTTCACAAAGTAAACCTGATTGAAACAAATCGATTGGGAAATCGATTGTACAAGTCACAGTGACACTCCAGTTTTGAGGGTAATCGATTGGCAAATCGATTGCTTAAGTACTATTTGCAAAATAACTTCACCTGTGACAAACACAATCGATTGGACAATCTATTATGTAAATTTCAATCATGTTAAGTTTGGTTGCAATCGATTGGGAAATCGATTGAACTAAACATCTGGTAAGAACTTTTCAGGCAAATACACACAAATCGATTGGCACGTCGATTAACATCAAAATAGCTAAGTCACTGTCTTGAACACAATCGATTGGCAAATCGATTGAAAGAACTTTTTGAAATCACAGTGAACTTTGAGCTTGTGGCCAAATCGATTCTGAGTATTTGTTAATCGATTATGAAACTTAATAAATCGATTACGAAATCGATTGGTGTGATTTTAATTTGAACATAAAACCTGCAATCGATTACGAAATCGATGCATATAAGTCTTAACATAATCACTGAAAAGAGTTTGTTTAAAGAATCGATTGGTAAATCGATTGGCTTATGTAGTTTCAAGATTCAAGAAAAACAAGACACGCGATAATCGATTGGCAAATCGATTAGACCTGTTTTATAACTTTAAGGAATCGATTGGCAAATCGATTTATTAAGATGTTTTTCAAAAACTATATAAATTGTTTTCAATCTTTCTCTCAATAACAATCTAATAAACACTTTGAATATTGTTGATATACAAAAAAACTCTCAACAACACATTGTTAACATACTGAGATTGCTTTTTCAGATCACAGCCAAAAAGATTATCAACAATTAATGAGAGACCTGGAAAAGTAATCTTGAGAGAAAAGACAATGTTCTCATGAAAAATCCTTGAATATTTAGATTCGTAAACAAAAACGAAAGCGATCGAGAAAAGCCAGCTTGAAACTGGTGGCTACTTTCTTGGGTGAGAGTGCTCAACAAGAAAGAGTCGTACTTTGATTCTGTGTTAGATTGCTGAGTATCTACAAGGATCAGAGGGTGATCAATAGGAAAGAGATCATTAAGATAGATAGGTTTCGGGGATGAAACTGGACAATCTGTAATTGATTCTTTCTATTGGAGAAGAAAATCTGAAATCCGATTGGATTGTCAGGACTGGATGTAGGTTGTCTCGTTGACAACTGAACCAGGATAAATTCTTGGTGCAATCTTCTCTAACCCTTAACTCCTTTAATTTTCTATCTTGCAAAATTTGTATGTGTGATTAATATTAGATGCATGTTAAACATATTATGTGTTATTCTATCTTGCAATATTTGTATGTGTGATTAATATTAGATGCATGTTAAACATATTCTATGTTAGGTAATATTGTTTAAACTGGAAATTTGACTCGCATGCATCTTGGTTAATCTCTTATCCATCTACTTGTAATTGCTAATCTTGTATGCCGCAATTTAATTCCACTGTGTGTATGAAATTGATTTAATTTCTTAAAGAACTGATACATTCCGATTATTT
>NC_021165.2:49291686-49293620 GCF_000331145.2 Cicer arietinum
AGATCGGAAAAATTATGAGGTGTCTAACCAGAGAATGGCAGCCCAAAATAACTGCTATAGCTGAATCTAAAGATCTAGCAAAGATGACAACAGCAACATTATTTGGAAAACTAAGGGAACATGAAATGGAACTGCATCGGCTGGACGAATCAGAAATGGAAAACCGGAAAAAGAAAGGATTATCCTTGAAAGTCCAAGCCCATCAATCGAAAACTGAATCAGATAGCTGCTCAGATGAATCAAGCCGTGAAACTGAAGAGCCTGAGATCGGGTTGCTTGTCAAGAAATTTAAGAAGTTTCTGAAGAAGAAAGACAACAAATTCAGAAAGCCATCCAGCTCTAAGACTAGTGACAACAAGACAATTACATGCTATGAATGTGGTAAGACTGGTCACATAAAGTCAGAATGCTACAAATTGCAGAACAAGAATAGAGCTACAAAACCAAAAGGCAAGGAACCAGTCACCAAAACCAGAAAAGCTTATATTGCATGGAATGATAACGATGAATCCTCTGCCTCTTCGGATGAAGAAGAAGTGAATCTGTGTCTCATGGCAAATACCGATTCAGAATCAGAAAATGAGGTTAGTTCACAATCTAATCCAACCTATGATGAGCTACAAGAAGCTTTCAATGAGCTGCATGATGATTATGTGAATTCCATAAAACAGTTGTTAAGCACAAAGAAAATGCTTGAACAAATGAAAAATGACCATAAAGAAATTGAAAATTTATGTGAACAACTGAAAAAGGATTCACATGAAAAATCTGCAAGATGCATTGAACTTGAGAATAATGTCGCATCATTAAAATCTGATTTATTGAAGTTTGCTAATAGTAAAGATAAACTGAATGTCATACTTAGCAATCAAAGACATGTTCATGAAAAATCTGGTTTAGGATATACACCAAATATGCATGTTAAAAGAAATAAAAACAGATATGGTATTGGTTATATGCAAACCAGAAATGTCAAACATGGTCAAAAATCTGCTATTGCTAAGAGTATGTATGACATCTTTACTAAACCAAACAAACATTCATCCTTTGATGGCAAATGTCATTTCTGTTGCAGAAAGGGACATTTTGTGTCAAATTGCAAATTTAAAAAATTAGCCAATAGAGGATGGAAGCAAGTTTGGATAGCAAAGAAATCTGTGTTTGACACTAACCATCCAGGACCCAATTTAAATTGGGGACCTAAAACAAAATTCTGATTTTGTGTTGCAGGTGTGCTTGACATCCACTAAGCATTCATGGTATTTAGATAGCGGATGCTCAAAGCACATGACAGGTGACAAATCCAAATTCCTGTCCTTGACATTAAAGGAAGGAGGCTTTGTCAAATATGGTGACAACAACAGAGGAAAGATTATTGGAATTGGTGACATAGGCAATGAGTCAACTGCAGTAATCAAAAATGTGTTATATGTTGAAGGATTAAAACACAACTTACTGAGTATAAGCCAGCTATGTGATAAAGGTTTTCAAGTAAGTTTTTCATCACAATCTTGCATTATTGAGCATAAAGATGACAAACACATAAAGCTAGTTGGTGACAGAATTAACAACATTTACATGTTGGATTTCAATTATGTACCAAGTGCTATATGCTGCTTGTTATCCAATTCAGATGAAACATAACATGGCTTTGGCATAAAAGAATTGCTCACATACATATAAATCATTTGAATAAACTTGTCAGCAAACAGCTTGTCTTAGGTCGACCAAATAGGAAGTTTTCTAAAGATAGACTGGGTGATTCAAGTGAGAAGAGTAAACTGGTTAAGACTCCATTTCCCTCTATAGACTTGGTTAGAACAAATAGAATTTTGCAACTAGTTCACATGGACCTTTTTGGACCTGCCCATGTTAATAGTTTAGGTGGAAACCTGTATGGATATGTGCTGGTTGATGATTACTCAAGGTTCACA
>NC_021165.2:49294120-49320468 GCF_000331145.2 Cicer arietinum
TCCTCCGTAGGCCTATTCTAGTCGAATTAGGGTTTTTAACCACTCTTGTGCATTCAATAAGTTTATTTGTGTCATTGGATTAACATTTAGATCATTTTCGTCCTCCATATGTTTATTCTAGTTCAATTAGAGTTTTTAACCAATCTTGTGCATCCAATATGTGTTTTTGTGGCATTGGATTAACATTTACATCATTTTCGTCCTCCCAAGGCTTATTGTAGACCAATTAGGGTTTTTAACCAATCTTGTGCATCTAATAGGTGTGTTTGTGTCATTGAATAAACATTTAGTTCACTTTCGTCCTCCATAGGATTATTCTAGTCCAATTAGGGTTTTTAACGAATCTTGTGCATCCAATAAATTCATTTGAGTCATTGGATAAACATTTAGGTCATTTTCGTCCTCCCTAGGTATATTCTAGTCCAATTAGAGTTTTTAACCAATCTTGTGCATCCAAATAGTTCATTTGTGTTGTTGGATTAAAATTTAGGTCATTTTCTTCCGCCCTAGGCTTATTCAAGTCGAATTAGTGTTTTTAACCAATCTTGACCCTCCAATAGGTGTGTTTGTGTCGTTGGATTAACATTTAGGTCATTTTGGTTTTTGCTATGCTTATTGTAGTCCAATTAAGGTTTTTAACCAATCTTGTGCTTCCAATAAGTTTATTTGTTTCATTGGATTAACATTTAGGTCATTTTCGTCGTCCCTAGGCTTATTCTTTGTGCAATTAGGGTTTTTAACCAATCTTATGCACCAATAGGTGTGTTTGTGTCTGTTGATTAACATTTAGGTCATTTTCGTCTTCGCTATGGTTATTCTAGTCCAATTAGGGTTTTTAACCAATCTTGTGAATCCAATAAGTTCATTTGTGTCATTGGATTATCATTTAGGTCTTTTTCATCCTCCCTAGGCTTATTCTAATACAATAAGGGTTTTTAACCAATCTTGTGCATCGAATAGGTGTGTTTGTGTCACTGGATAAGCATTTAGGACATTTTCGTCCTCTCAAGGCTTATTGTAGACAAATTAGGGTTTTTAACCAATCTTGTGCATCTAATAGGTGTATTTGTGTCATTAGATAAACATTTACTTCACTTTCGTCCTCCATAGGCTTTTTCTAGTCCAATTAAGGTTTTTAACGAATCTTGTGCATCCAATAAGTTCATTTGTGTCATTGGATAAACATTTAGGTCATTTTCCTCCTCCCTAGGTACATTCTAGTCCAATTAGAATTTTTAACCAATCTTGTGCACCCAATTAGTTCATTTGTGTCATTGGATTAACATTTAGGTTATTTTCTTACGCCCTAGGCTTATTCTAGTCGAATTAGGGTTTTTAACTAATCTTGTTCATCCAATAGGTGTGTTTGTGTCAATGGATTATCATTTAAGTGATTTTCGTCCTCCCTAGACTTATTCTAGTCAAATTAGGGTTTTTAACCAATCTTGTGCATCCAATAAGTTCATTTCTGTCATTTGATTAACATTTAAATTATTTTTGTTCTCCATAGGTTTATTCTAGTTCAATTAGAGTATTTAACCAATGTTGTGCATCCAATAAGTTCATTTGTGTCATTGGATAAACATTTAGGTAATTTTTGTCCTCCGTAGGGCTATTCTAGTTGAATTAGGTTTTTAACCAATCTTGTGCATTCAATAAGTTCATTTGTGTCATTGGATAAACATTTAGGTAATTTTTGTCCTCCGTAGGGCTATTCTAGTTGAATTAGGTTTTTAACCAATCTTGTGCATTCAATAAGTTCATTTGTGTCCTTGGATTAACATTTAGGTCATTTTTGTCCTTTATAAACTTATTATAGTTCAATTAGAGTTTTTAACCAATCTTGTGCATCCAATAGGTTTGTTTGTGGCATTGGATTAACACTTACATCATTTTCGTCCTCCCAAGGCATGTTGTAGACCAATTAGGGTTTTCCCCAATCTTGTGCATCTAATAGGTGTATTTGTGTCATTGAATAAACATTTAGGTCAATTCCGTCCTCCGTAGGATTATTCTAGTCCAATTAGGGTTTTTAACTAATCTTGTGCATCCAATAAATTTGTTTGTGTCATTGGATAAACATTTAGGTCATTTTCATCCTCTCAAGGTATATTCTTGTCCAATTAGAGTTTTTAACCAATCTTGTGCATCCAATTAGTTCATTTGTGTCATTGGATAAACATTTAGGTCATTTTCATCCTCTCAAGGTATATTCTTGTCCAATTAGAGTTTTTAACCAATCTTGTGCATCTAATAGGTGTATTTGTGTCATTGAATAAACATTTAGGTCAATTCCGTCCTCCGTAGGATTATTCTAGTCTAATTAGGGTTTTTAACGAATCTTGCGCATCCAATAAATTTGTTTGTGTCATATGATAAACATTTAGGTCATTTTCATCCTCTCAAGGTATATTCTTGTCCAATTAGAGTTTTTAACCAATCTTGTGCATCTAATAGGTGTATTTGTGTCATTGAATAAACATTTAGGTCAATTCCGTCCTCCGTAGGATTATTCTAGTCTAATTAGGGTTTTTAACGAATCTTGCGCATCCAATAAATTTGTTTGTGTCATATGATAAACATTTAGGTCATTTTCATCCTCTCAAGGTATATTCTTGTCCAATTAGAGTTTTTAACCAATCTTGTGCATCTAATAGGTGTATTTGTGTCATTGAATAAACATTTAGGTCAATTCCGTCCTCCGTAGGATTATTCTAGTCTAATTAGGGTTTTTAACGAATCTTGCGCATCCAATAAATTTGTTTGTGTCATATGATAAACATTTAGGTCATTTTCATCCTCTCAAGGTATATTCTTGTCCAATTAGAGTTTTTAACCAATCTTGTGCATCTAATAGGTGTATTTGTGTCATTGAATAAACATTTAGGTCAATTCCGTCCTCCGTAGGATTATTCTAGTCTAATTAGGGTTTTTAACGAATCTTGCGCATCCAATAAATTTGTTTGTGTCATATGATAAACATTTAGGTCATTTTCATCCTCTCAAGGTATATTCTTGTCCAATTAGAGTTTTTAACCAATCTTGTGCATCTAATAGGTGTATTTGTGTCATTGAATAAACATTTAGGTCAATTCCGTCCTCCGTAGGATTATTCTAGTCTAATTAGGGTTTTTAACGAATCTTGCGCATCCAATAAATTTGTTTGTGTCATATGATAAACATTTAGGTCATTTTCATCCTCTCAAGGTATATTCTTGTCCAATTAGAGTTTTTAACCAATCTTGTGCATCTAATAGGTGTATTTGTGTCATTGAATAAACATTTAGGTCAATTCCGTCCTCCGTAGGATTATTCTAGTCTAATTAGGGTTTTTAACGAATCTTGCGCATCCAATAAATTTGTTTGTGTCATATGATAAACATTTAGGTCATTTTCATCCTCTCAAGGTATATTCTTGTCCAATTAGAGTTTTTAACCAATCTTGTGCATCTAATAGGTGTATTTGTGTCATTGAATAAACATTTAGGTCAATTCCGTCCTCCGTAGGATTATTCTAGTCTAATTAGGGTTTTTAACGAATCTTGCGCATCCAATAAATTTGTTTGTGTCATATGATAAACATTTAGGTCATTTTCATCCTCTCAAGGTATATTCTTGTCCAATTAGAGTTTTTAACCAATCTTGTGCATCTAATAGGTGTATTTGTGTCATTGAATAAACATTTAGGTCAATTCCGTCCTCCGTAGGATTATTCTAGTCTAATTAGGGTTTTTAACGAATCTTGCGCATCCAATAAATTTGTTTGTGTCATATGATAAACATTTAGGTCATTTTCATCCTCTCAAGGTATATTCTTGTCCAATTAGAGTTTTTAACCAATCTTGTGCATCTAATAGGTGTATTTGTGTCATTGAATAAACATTTAGGTCAATTCCGTCCTCCGTAGGATTATTCTAGTCTAATTAGGGTTTTTAACGAATCTTGCGCATCCAATAAATTTGTTTGTGTCATATGATAAACATTTAGGTCATTTTCATCCTCTCAAGGTATATTCTTGTCCAATTAGAGTTTTTAACCAATCTTGTGCATCTAATAGGTGTATTTGTGTCATTGAATAAACATTTAGGTCAATTCCGTCCTCCGTAGGATTATTCTAGTCTAATTAGGGTTTTTAACGAATCTTGCGCATCCAATAAATTTGTTTGTGTCATATGATAAACATTTAGGTCATTTTCATCCTCTCAAGGTATATTCTTGTCCAATTAGAGTTTTTAACCAATCTTGTGCATCTAATAGGTGTATTTGTGTCATTGAATAAACATTTAGGTCAATTCCGTCCTCCGTAGGATTATTCTAGTCTAATTAGGGTTTTTAACGAATCTTGCGCATCCAATAAATTTGTTTGTGTCATATGATAAACATTTAGGTCATTTTCATCCTCTCAAGGTATATTCTTGTCCAATTAGAGTTTTTAACCAATCTTGTGCATCTAATAGGTGTATTTGTGTCATTGAATAAACATTTAGGTCAATTCCGTCCTCCGTAGGATTATTCTAGTCTAATTAGGGTTTTTAACGAATCTTGCGCATCCAATAAATTTGTTTGTGTCATATGATAAACATTTAGGTCATTTTCATCCTCTCAAGGTATATTCTTGTCCAATTAGAGTTTTTAACCAATCTTGTGCATCTAATAGGTGTATTTGTGTCATTGAATAAACATTTAGGTCAATTCCGTCCTCCGTAGGATTATTCTAGTCTAATTAGGGTTTTTAACGAATCTTGCGCATCCAATAAATTTGTTTGTGTCATATGATAAACATTTAGGTCATTTTCATCCTCTCAAGGTATATTCTTGTCCAATTAGAGTTTTTAACCAATCTTGTGCATCTAATAGGTGTATTTGTGTCATTGAATAAACATTTAGGTCAATTCCGTCCTCCGTAGGATTATTCTAGTCTAATTAGGGTTTTTAACGAATCTTGCGCATCCAATAAATTTGTTTGTGTCATATGATAAACATTTAGGTCATTTTCATCCTCTCAAGGTATATTCTTGTCCAATTAGAGTTTTTAACCAATCTTGTGCATCTAATAGGTGTATTTGTGTCATTGAATAAACATTTAGGTCAATTCCGTCCTCCGTAGGATTATTCTAGTCTAATTAGGGTTTTTAACGAATCTTGCGCATCCAATAAATTTGTTTGTGTCATATGATAAACATTTAGGTCATTTTCATCCTCTCAAGGTATATTCTTGTCCAATTAGAGTTTTTAACCAATCTTGTGCATCTAATAGGTGTATTTGTGTCATTGAATAAACATTTAGGTCAATTCCGTCCTCCGTAGGATTATTCTAGTCTAATTAGGGTTTTTAACGAATCTTGCGCATCCAATAAATTTGTTTGTGTCATATGATAAACATTTAGGTCATTTTCATCCTCTCAAGGTATATTCTTGTCCAATTAGAGTTTTTAACCAATCTTGTGCATCTAATAGGTGTATTTGTGTCATTGAATAAACATTTAGGTCAATTCCGTCCTCCGTAGGATTATTCTAGTCTAATTAGGGTTTTTAACGAATCTTGCGCATCCAATAAATTTGTTTGTGTCATATGATAAACATTTAGGTCATTTTCATCCTCTCAAGGTATATTCTTGTCCAATTAGAGTTTTTAACCAATCTTGTGCATCTAATAGGTGTATTTGTGTCATTGAATAAACATTTAGGTCAATTCCGTCCTCCGTAGGATTATTCTAGTCTAATTAGGGTTTTTAACGAATCTTGCGCATCCAATAAATTTGTTTGTGTCATATGATAAACATTTAGGTCATTTTCATCCTCTCAAGGTATATTCTTGTCCAATTAGAGTTTTTAACCAATCTTGTGCATCTAATAGGTGTATTTGTGTCATTGAATAAACATTTAGGTCAATTCCGTCCTCCGTAGGATTATTCTAGTCTAATTAGGGTTTTTAACGAATCTTGCGCATCCAATAAATTTGTTTGTGTCATATGATAAACATTTAGGTCATTTTCATCCTCTCAAGGTATATTCTTGTCCAATTAGAGTTTTTAACCAATCTTGTGCATCTAATAGGTGTATTTGTGTCATTGAATAAACATTTAGGTCAATTCCGTCCTCCGTAGGATTATTCTAGTCTAATTAGGGTTTTTAACGAATCTTGCGCATCCAATAAATTTGTTTGTGTCATATGATAAACATTTAGGTCATTTTCATCCTCTCAAGGTATATTCTTGTCCAATTAGAGTTTTTAACCAATCTTGTGCATCTAATAGGTGTGTTTGTGTCATTGGATAAACATTTAGGTCATTTTCATCCTCTCAAGGTATATTCTTGTCCAATTAGAGTTTTTAACCAATCTTGTGCATCCAATAGGTGTGTTTGTGGCATTGGATTAACACTTACATCATTTTCGTCCTCCCAAGGCATATTGTAGACCAAATAGGGTTTTCCCCAATCTTGTGCATCTAATAGGTGTATTTGTGTCATTGAATAAACATTTAGGTCAATTCCGTCCTCCGTAGGATTATTCTAGTCTAATTAGGGTTTTTAACGAATCTTGTGCATCCAATAAGTTCATTTGTGTCATTGGCTTAACATTTAGGTCATTTTCGTCGTCCGTAGGCTTATTCTAGTCAAATTAGGGTTTTTAACCACTCTTGTGCATTCAATAAGTTCATTTGTGTCATTGGCTTAACATTTAGGTCATTTTCGTCGTCCGTAGGCTTATTCTAGTCAAATTAGGGTTTTTAACCACTCTTGTGCATTCAATAAGTTCATTTGTGTCATTGGCTTAACATTTAGGTCATTTTCGTCGTCCGTAGGCTTATTCTAGTCAAATTAGGGTTTTTAACCACTCTTGTGCATTCAATAAGTTCATTTGTGTCATTGGCTTAACATTTAGGTCATTTTCGTCGTCCGTAGGCTTATTCTAGTCAAATTAGGGTTTTTAACCACTCTTGTGCATTCAATAAGTTCATTTGTGTCATTGGCTTAACATTTAGGTCATTTTCGTCGTCCGTAGGCTTATTCTAGTCAAATTAGGGTTTTTAACCACTCTTGTGCATTCAATAAGTTCATTTGTGTCATTGGCTTAACATTTAGGTCATTTTCGTCGTCCGTAGGCTTATTCTAGTCAAATTAGGGTTTTTAACCACTCTTGTGCATTCAATAAGTTCATTTGTGTCATTGGCTTAACATTTAGGTCATTTTCGTCGTCCGTAGGCTTATTCTAGTCAAATTAGGGTTTTTAACCACTCTTGTGCATTCAATAAGTTCATTTGTGTCATTGGCTTAACATTTAGGTCATTTTCGTCGTCCGTAGGCTTATTCTAGTCAAATTAGGGTTTTTAACCACTCTTGTGCATTCAATAAGTTCATTTGTGTCATTGGCTTAACATTTAGGTCATTTTCGTCGTCCGTAGGCTTATTCTAGTCAAATTAGGGTTTTTAACCACTCTTGTGCATTCAATAAGTTCATTTGTGTCATTGGCTTAACATTTAGGTCATTTTCGTCGTCCGTAGGCTTATTCTAGTCAAATTAGGGTTTTTAACCACTCTTGTGCATTCAATAAGTTCATTTGTGTCATTGGCTTAACATTTAGGTCATTTTCGTCGTCCGTAGGCTTATTCTAGTCAAATTAGGGTTTTTAACCACTCTTGTGCATTCAATAAGTTCATTTGTGTCATTGGCTTAACATTTAGGTCATTTTCGTCGTCCGTAGGCTTATTCTAGTCAAATTAGGGTTTTTAACCACTCTTGTGCATTCAATAAGTTCATTTGTGTCATTGGCTTAACATTTAGGTCATTTTCGTCGTCCGTAGGCTTATTCTAGTCAAATTAGGGTTTTTAACCACTCTTGTGCATTCAATAAGTTCATTTGTGTCATTGGCTTAACATTTAGGTCATTTTCGTCGTCCGTAGGCTTATTCTAGTCAAATTAGGGTTTTTAACCACTCTTGTGCATTCAATAAGTTCATTTGTGTCATTGGCTTAACATTTAGGTCATTTTCGTCGTCCGTAGGCTTATTCTAGTCAAATTAGGGTTTTTAACCACTCTTGTGCATTCAATAAGTTCATTTGTGTCATTGGCTTAACATTTAGGTCATTTTCGTCGTCCGTAGGCTTATTCTAGTCAAATTAGGGTTTTTAACCACTCTTGTGCATTCAATAAGTTCATTTGTGTCATTGGCTTAACATTTAGGTCATTTTCGTCGTCCGTAGGCTTATTCTAGTCAAATTAGGGTTTTTAACCACTCTTGTGCATTCAATAAGTTCATTTGTGTCATTGGCTTAACATTTAGGTCATTTTCGTCGTCCGTAGGCTTATTCTAGTCAAATTAGGGTTTTTAACCACTCTTGTGCATTCAATAAGTTCATTTGTGTCATTGGCTTAACATTTAGGTCATTTTCGTCGTCCGTAGGCTTATTCTAGTCAAATTAGGGTTTTTAACCACTCTTGTGCATTCAATAAGTTCATTTGTGTCATTGGCTTAACATTTAGGTCATTTTCGTCGTCCGTAGGCTTATTCTAGTCAAATTAGGGTTTTTAACCACTCTTGTGCATTCAATAAGTTCATTTGTGTCATTGGATTAACATTTAGGTCATTTTCGTCCTCCGTAGGCCTATTCTAGTCAAATTAGGGTTTTTAACCACTCTTGTGCATTCAATAAGTTCATTTGTGTCATTGGATTAACATTTAGATCATTTTCGTCCTCCATATCCTTATTCTAGTTCAATTAGAGTTTTTAACCAATCTTGTGCATCCAATATGTGTGTTTGTGGCATTGGATTAACACTTACATCATTTTCGTACTCCCAAGGCTTATTGTAGACCAATTAGAGTTTTTAACCAATTTTGTGCCTCTAATAGGTGTGTTTGTGTCATAGGACAAACATTTAGATCACTTTTGTCCTCCTTATGCTTATTCTAGACGAATTAGGGTTTTTAAAGAATCTTGTGCATCCAATAAGTTCATTTGTGTCATTGGATTAAAATTTAGGTCATTTTCGTCCTCCCTAGGCTTATTCTAGTCCAATTAGGGTTTTTAAAAAATCTTGTGCATCCAATAAGTTCATTTGTGTCATTGGATAAACATTTAGGTCTTTTCATCCTCCCTAGGTAAATTCTAGTCTAATTAGAGATTTCAACCAATCTTGTGCATCAAATTAGTTCATTTGTGTCATTGGCTTAACATTTAGGTCATTTTCTTCCCCCTTAGGCTGATTCTAGTTGAATTTGGGTTTTTAACCAATCTTGTCCATCCAATAGGTGTGTTTGTGTCATTGGATTAAAATTTAGGTCATTTTCGTCCTCCCTAGGCTTATTCTAGTCCAATTAGGGTTTTTAAAAAATCTTGTGCATCCAATAAGTTCATTTGTGTCATTGGATTATCATTTAGGTAATTTTTGTCCAACCTAGGATTATTCTTGTCCAATTAGGGTTTTTAACCAATCTTGTGCATCCAATTAGTTTATTTGTGTCATTAGATTAACATTTATATCATTTTCGCTATCCCTAGGCTTATTCTAGTCCAATTAGAGTTTTTAACAAATCTTGTGCATCCAATAAGTTCATTTGTTTCATTGGATTAACATTTAGGTCATTTTTGGACTCCCTTGGCTTATTCTAGTCCAATTGGAGTTTTTAAAAAATCTTTTTCATCCAATAGGTGTGTTTGTGTCATTGGATTAACATTTAAGTGTTTTCCGTCCTCCCTAGTCTTATTCTAGTCAAATTAGGGTTTTTAACCAATCTTGTGCATCCAATAAGTTCATTTGTGTCATTGGATTAACATTTAGGTCATTTTCGTCCTCCCTAGTTTTATTCTAGTCAAATTAGGGTTTTTAACCAATCTTGTGGATCCAATAAGTTCATTTGTGTCATTGGATTAACATTTAGGTCATTTTCTTCCAACCTAGGCTTATTCTAGTCGAATTAGGCTTTTTAACCAATCTTGACTATCCAACAGGTGTGTTTGTGTCGTTGGATTAACATTTAGGTGATTTTGGTTGTCGCTATGCTTATTATAGTCCAATTAGGGTTTTTAACAAATCTTGTGCTTCAAATAAGTTCATTTGTTTCATTGGATTAACATTTAGGTCATTTTCGTCGTCCATAGGCTTCTTCTTGTGCAATTAGGGTTTTGAACCAATCTTATGCACCAATAGGTGTGTTTGTGTTTTTGGATTAACATTTAGGTCATTTTCGTCCTCCTTAGTCTTATTGTAGTCCAATTAGGGTTTTTAACCAATCTTGTCCATCCAATAGGTGTGTTTGTGTTTTTGGATTAACATTTAGGTCATTTTCGTCCTCCTTAGTCTTATTGTAGTCCAATTAGGGTTTTTAACCAATCTTCTGCATCCAACAAGTTCATTTGTGTCATTGGATTATCATTTAGGTCTTTTTCATCCTCCCTAGGCTTATTCTAGTCCAATTAGGGTTTTTAACCAATCTTGTACATCGAATAAGTGTGTTTGTGTCACTGGATAAACATTTAGGACATTTTCGTACTCTTAAGGCTTATTGTAGACCAATTAGGGTTTTTAACGAATCTTGTGCATCCAATAAGTTCATTTGTGTCATTGGATTAACATTTAGGTCATGTTCGTCGTCGCTATGCTTATTCTAGTCCAATTAGGGTTTTTAACGAATCTTGTGCATCCAATCAGTTCATTTGTGTCATTGGCTTAACATTTAGGTCATTTTCGTCCTCCCTAGGCTTATTCTAGTCCAATTAGGGTTTTTAACGAATCTTGTGCATCCAATCAGTTCATTTGTGTCATTGGCTTAACATTTAGGTCATTTTCGTCCTCCCTAGGCTTATTCTAGTCCAATTAGGGTTTTTAACGAATCTTGTGCATCCAATAAGTTCATTTGTGTCATTGGATAAACATTTAGGCCATTTTTCTACTCCCTGGGTACATTCTGGTCCAATTAGAATTTTTAACCAATCTTGTGCATCCAATCAGTTCATTTGTGTCATTGGATTAACATTTAGGTTATTTTCTTCCGCCCTAGGCTTATTCTAGTCAAATTAGGGTTTTTAAACAAATCTTGTGCATCAAACATGTGTGTTTGTGTCGGTTGATTAACATTTAGGTCATGTTCGTCGTCGCTATGCTTATTCTAGTCCAATTAGGGTTTTTAACCAATCTTGTGAATCCAATAAGTTCATTTGTGTCATTGGATTATCATTTAGGTCATTTTTATCCCCCCTAGGCTTAATCTTCTCCAATTAGGGTTTTTAACCAATCTTGTGCATCCAATTAGTTCATCTGTGTCATTAGATTAACATTTAGATCATTTTCGTCCTCCATAGGCTTATTCTAGTCCAATTAGAGTTTTTAACCAATCATGGGCATCCAATAAGTTCATTTGTTTCATTGGATTAACATTTAAGTCATTTTCGTCCTCCCTAGGGGTTTTCTAGTCCAGTTTGGGTTTTTAATCAATCTTGTGCACCAATAGGCGTGTTTGTGTCATTGGATTAAAATTTAGGTCATTTTCGTCATCCCTAGGCTTAGTCTAGTCCAATTAGGGTTTTTAAAAAATCTTGTGCATCCAATAAGTTCATTTGTGTCATTGGATTAACATTTAAGTCATTTTCGTCCTCCGTAGGCCTATTCTAGTCGAATTAGGGTTTTTAACCACTCTTGTGCATTCAATGAGTTCATTTGTGTCATTGGATTAACATTTAGATCATTTTCATCCTCCATATGCTTATTCTAGTTCAATTAGAGTTTTTAACCAATCTTGTGCATCCAATATGTGTGTTTGTGGCATTGGATTAACACTTACATCATTTTCGTACTCCCAAGGCTTATTGTAGACCAATTAGAGTTTTTAACCAATTTTGTGCCTCTAATAGGTGTGTTTGTGTCATAGGACAAACATTTAGATCACTTTCGTCCTCCTTAGGCTTATTTTAGACGAATTAGGGTTTTTAAAGAATCTTGTGCATCCAAAAAGTTCATTTGTGTCATTGGATTAAAATTTAGGTCATTTTCGTCCTCCCTAGGCTTATTCTAGTCCAATTAGGGTTTTTAAAAAATCTTGTGCATCCAATAAGTTCATTTGTGTCATTGGATTAACATTTAGGTCATTTTCATCCTTTGTAGGCCTATTCTAGTCGAATTAGGGTATTTAACTAATCTTGTGCATCCAATAAGTTCATTTGTGTCATTGGATAAACATTTAGGTCTTTTCATCCTCCCTAGGTAAATTCTAGTCCAATTAGAGATTTCAACCAATCTTGTGCATCAAATTAGTTCATTTGTGTCATTGGCTTAACATTTAGGTCATTTTCTTCCCCCTTAGGGTGATTCTAGTTGAATTTGGGTTTTTAACCAATCTTGTCCATCCAATAGGTGTGTTTGTGTCATTGGATTAACATTTAGGTCATTTATGTCCTCCCTAGACTTATTCTAGTCCATTTAGGGTTTTTAACCTATCTTGTGCATCCAATAAGTTCATTTGTGTCATTGGATTATCATTTAGGTCATTTTTGTCCTCCCTAGGATTATTCTTGTCCAATTAGGGTTTTTAACCAATCTTGTGCATCCAATTAGTTTATTTGTGTCATTAGATTAACATTTAGATCATTTTCGTCATCCCTAGGCTTATTCTAGTCCAATTAGAGTTTTTAACCAATCTTGTGCATCCAATAAGTTCATTTGTTTCATTGGATTAATATTTAGGTCATTTTTGGACTCCTTTGCCTTATTCTAGTCCAATTAGAGTTTTTAACAAATCTTGTTCATCCAACAAATTCATTTGTGTCATTGGATTATCAATTAGGTCATTTTCATCCTCGCTAGGCTTATTCTAGTCCAATTAGGGTTTTTAACCAATCTTGTGCCTCCAATAGGTGTGTTTGTGTCATTGGATTAACATTTATGTCATTTTCTTCGTCGCTATGCTTATATTAGTCCAATTAGGGTTTTTAACCAATTTGGTGCATCTAATAAGTTCATTTGTGTCATTGGATTATCATTTAGGTCATTTTCGTCCTCCCTAGACATATTCTTGTCCAATTAATGTTTTTAACCAATCTTGTGCCTCCAATAAGTTCATTTGTGTCATTGGATTAACATTTAGGTAATTTTTGTACTCCCTCGCCTTATTCTAGTCCAATTAGGGTTTTTAACTAATCTTGTTCATCCAGTATGTGTGTTTATGTCATTGGATTAAAATTTAAGTGATTTTCGTCCTCCCTAGGCTTATACTTGTCAAATTAGGGTTTTTAACCAATCTTGTGCATTCAATAAGTTCATTTGTGTCTTTGGATTAACATTTAGATCATTTTCATCCTCCGTAGGCTTATTCTAGTTCAATTGGAGTTTTTAACCAATCTTGTGCATCCAATAGGTGTGTTTGTGGAATTGGATTAACATTTACATCATTTTTGTCCTCCCAAGGCTTATTGTAGACCAATTAGGGTTTTTAACCAATCTTGTGCATCTAATAGGTGTGTTTGTGTCATTGGATATACATTTAGGTCACTTTCGTCGTCCATAGGCTTATTCGAGTCGAATTACGGTTTTTAACGAATCTAGTGCATCCAATAAGTTCAGTTGTGTCATTGGATAAACATTTAGGTCATTTTCGTCCTCTCTAGGTAGATTCTAGTCCAATTAGAGTTTTAACCAATCTTTTGCAGCCAATTAGTTCATTTGTGTTGTTGGAATAACATTTAGGTCATTTTCTTCCTCCCTAGGCTTATTCTAGTCGAATTAGGGTTTTAAAACAATCTTGTCCATCCAACAGTTGTGTTTTTGTCGTTGGATTAACATTTAGGTCATTTTCGTCGTCGCTATGCTTATTGTAGTCCAATTAGGGTTTTTAACCAATCTTGTGCTTCAAATAAGTTCATTTGTTTCATTGGATTAACAATTAGGTCATTTTCGTCGTCCATAGGCTTATTCTTGTGCAATTAGGGTTTTTAACCAATCTTATGCACCAATAGGTGTGTTTCTGTTTTTGGATTAACATTTAGGTCATTTTCGTCCTCCCTAATGTTATTGTAGTCCAATTAGGGTTTTTAATCAATCTTGTGCATCCAACAAGTTCATTTGTGTCATTGGATTATCATTTAGGTCTTTTTCATCCTCCCTAGGCATATTCTAGTCCAATTAGGGTTTTTAATCAATCTTGTGCATCGAATAGGTGTGTTTGTGTCACTGGATAAACATTTAGGACATTTTCATACTCTCAAGGCTTATTGTAGACCAATTAGGGTTTTTAACCAATCTTGTGCATCTAATAGGTGTGTTTGTGTCATTGGATAAACATTTAGGTCACTTTCGTCCTCCATAGGCTTATTCTAGTCCAATTAGGGTTTTTAACGAATCTTGTGCATCCAATAAGTTCATTTGTGTCATTGGATAAACATTTAGGCCATTTTTCTCCTCCATGGGTACATTCTAGTCCAATTAGAATTTTTAACCAATCTTGTGCATCCAATTAGTTCATTTGTGTCATTGGATTAACATTTAGCTTATTTTCTTTAGCCCTAGGCTTATTCTACTCGAATTAGGGTTTTTAAACAAATCTTGTCCATCCAACAGGTTTGTTTGTGTCGGTTGATTAACATTTAGGTCATTTTCGTCGTCGCTATGCTTATTCTAGTCCAATTTGGGTTTTTAACCAATCTTGTGAATCCAATAAGTTCATTTGTGTCATTGGATTATCATTTAGGTCTTTTTGATCCTACCTAGGCTTATTCTAGTCCAATTAGGGTTTTTAACCAATCTTGTGCATCGAATAGGTATTTTTGTGTCACTGGATAATCATTAAGGACATTTTCGTCCTCTCAAGGCTTATTGTAGACAAATTAGGGTTTTTAACCAATCTTGTGCATCAAATAGGTGTGTTTGTGTCATTGGATAAACATTTAGGTCACTTTCGTCCTCCATAGGCTTATTCTAGTCCAATTAGGGTTTTTAACCAATCTTGTGCATCAAATAGGTGTGTTTGTGTCATTGGATAAACATTTAGGTCACTTTCGTCCTCCATAGGCTTATTCTAGTCCAATTAGGGTTTTTAACGAATCTTGTGCATCCAATAAGTTCATTTGTGTGATTGGATAAACATTTAGGTCATTTTCCTCCTCCCTAGGTACATTCTAGTCCAATTAGCGTTTTTAACCAATCTTGTGCATCCAATTAGTTCATTTGTGTCATTGGATTAACATTTAGGTTATTTTCTTCCGCCCTAGGCTTATTTTAGTCGAATTAGGGTTTTTAAACAAATGTTGTCCATCCAACAGGTGTGTTTGTGTCGGTTGATTAACATTTAGGTCATGTTCGTCGTCGTTATGCTTATTCTGGTCCAATTAGGGTTTTTAACCAATCTTGTGAATCCAATAAGTTCATTTGTGTGATTGGATAAACATTTAGGTCACTTTCGTCCTCCATAGGCTTATTCTAGTCCAATTAGGGTTTTTAACGAATCTTGTGCATCCAATAAGTTCATTTGTGTGATTGGATAAACATTTAGGTCACTTTCGTCCTCCATAGGCTTATTCTAGTCCAATTAGGGTTTTTAACGAATCTTGTGAATCCAATAAGTTCATTTGTGTCATTGGATTATCATTTAGGTCATTTTAATCCCCCCTAGGCTGAATCTTGTCCAATTAGGGTTTTTAACCAATCTTGTGCATCCAATTAGTTCATATGTGTCATTAGATTAACATTTAGATCATTTTCGTCCTCCATAGGCTTATTCTAGTCCAATTAGAGTTTTTAACCAATCATGGGCATCCAATAAGTTCATTTGTTTCATTGGATTAACATTTAAGTCATTTTCGTCATCCGTAGGGGTTTTCTAGTCCAATTTGGGTTTTAAACCAATCTTGTGCACCAATAGGCGTGTTTGTGTCATTGGATTAAAATTTAGGTCATTTTCGTCCTCCCTAGGCTTAGTCTAGTCCAATTAGGGTTTTTAAAAAATCTTTTGCATCCAATAAGTTTATTTGTGCCATTGGATTAACATTTAGATCATTTTCGTACTCCATATGCTTATTCTAGTTCAATTAGAGTTTTTAACAAATCTTGTGCATCCAATATGTGTGTTTGTGGCATTGGATTAACACTTACATCATTTTCGTACTCCCAATGCTTAATGTAGACCAATTAGAGTTTTTAACCAATCTTGTGTCTCTAATAGGTGTGTTTGTGTCATTGGACAAACATTTAGGTCACTTTCGTCCCCCCTAGGCTGATTCTAGTTGAATTTGGGTTTTTAACCAATCTTGTCCATCCAATAGGTGTCTTTGTGTCATTGGATTAACATTTAGGTCATTTATGTCCTCCCAAGACTTATTCTAGTCCATTTAGGGTTTTTAACCTATCTTGTGCATCCAATAAGTTCATTTGTGTCTTTGGATTATCATTTAGGTCACTTTTGTCCTCCCTAGGATTATTCTTGTCCAATTAGGGTTTTTAACCAATCTTGGGCATCTAATTAGTTTATTTGTGTCATTAGATTAACATTTAGATCATTTTCGTCTTCCCTATGCTTATTCTAGTCCAATTAGAGTTTTTAACCAATCTTGTGCTTCCAATAAGTTCATTTGTTTCATTGGATTAACATGTAAGTGTTTTTCGTCCTCCCTAGGCTTATTCTAGTCGAATTAGGGTTTTAAACCAATCTTGTGCATCTAATAGGTGTGTTTGTGGCATTGGATTAACATGTAAGTGTTTTTCGTCCTCCCTAGGCTTATTCTAGTCGAATTAGGGTTTTAAACCAATCTTGTGCATCTAATAGGTGTGTTTGTGTCATTGGATTAACATTTAGGTCATTTTTGGACTCCCTTGGCTTATTCTAGTCCAATTAGAGTTTTTAACAAATCTTGTTCATCCAATAGGTGTGTTTGTGTCATTGGATTAACATGTAAGTGTTTTTCGTCCTCCCTAGGCTTATTCTAGTCAAATTAGGGTTTTTAACCAATCTTGTGCATCCAATAAGTTCATTTGTGTCATTTGATTAACATTTAAATCATTTTCGTTCTCCATAGGCTTATTCTAGTTCAATTAGAGTTTTGAACCAATCTTGTGGATCCAATAAGTTCATTTGTGTCATTGGATTAACATTTAGGTCATTTTTGTCCTCCGTAGGCCTATTCTAGTCGAATTAGGGTTTTAAACCAATCTTGTGCATCCAATAAGTTCATCTGTGTCATTGGATAAACATTTAGGTCATTTTCGTCCTCCGTAGGTATATTCTAGTCCAATTAGAGTTTTCAACCAATCTTGTGCATCCAATTAGTTCATTTGTGTCATTGGATTTACATTTCGGTTATTTTCTTTCTCCCTAGGCTTATTCTAGTCCAATTAGGGTTTTGACTGGTCTTGTTCATCCAGTAGGTGTGTTTATGTCATTGGAATAACATTTAAGTGATTTTCGTCATCCTTATGCTTATTCTAGTCAAATTAGGGTTTTTAACCAATCTTGTGCATTCAATAAGTTCATTTGTGTCATTGGATTAACATTTAGGTCATTTTTGTCCTCCGTAGGCCTATTCTAGTCGAATTAAGGTTTTAAACCAATCTTGTGCATCCAATAAGTTCATTTGTGTCATTGGATTAACATTTAGGTCATTTTTGTCCTCCGTAGGCCTATTCTAGTCGAATTAAGGTTTTAAACCAATCTTGTGCATCCAATAAGTTCATTTGTGTCATTGGATTAACATTTAGGTCATTTTCGTCCTCCATAAAGTTATTCTATTTCGATTAGAGTTTTTAACCAATCTTGTGCATCCAATAGGTGTGTTTGTGGCATTGGATTAACATTTACATCATTTTCGTCCTCCCAAGGCTTAATGTAGACCAATTAGGGTTTTTGTCCAATCTTGTGCATCTAATAGGTGTGTTTTTGTCATTAAATAAACATTAAGGTCACTTTCGTCCTCCATAGGCTTATTCTAGTCCAATTAGGGTTTTTAACAAATCTTGTGCATCCAATAAAATCATTTGCGTCATTGGATAAACATTTAGGTGATTTTCGTCCTCCCTAGGTACATTCAGGTCCAATTAGAGTTTTTAACCAATAAATTCATTTGCGTCATTGGATTAACATTTAGGTCAATTTCTTCCGCCCTAGACTGATTCTAGTGGAATTAGGGGTTTTAACCAATCTTGTCCATCAAATAGGTGTGTTTGTGTCGTTGGATTAACATTTAGGTTATTTTCGTAGTCGTTATGCTTATTCTAGTCCAATTAGGGTTTTTAACCAATCTTGTGCTTCCAATAAGTTCATTTGTTTCATTGGATTAACATTTCGGTCATTTTTGTCGTCCTTGGGCTTATTCTTGTGCAATTAGGATTTTTAACCAATCTTATGAACCAATAGGTGTGTTTGTGTTTTTGGATTAACATTTAGGTCATTTTCGTCCACCCTAGGCTTATTGTAGTCCAATTAGGGTTCTTAACCAATCTTGTGCATCCAACAAGTTCATTTGTGTCATTGGATTATCATTTAGGTTATTTTCATCCTCCCTAGGCTTATTTTTGTCCAATTAGAGATTTTAACCAATCTTGTGCCTCCAATAGGCGTGTTTGTGTCATTGGATAAACATTTAGGTCATTTTCTATGTCGCTATGCTTATTTAAGTCCAATTAGGGTTTTTAACCAATTTAGTGCATCCAATAAGTTCATTTGTGTAATTGGATTATCATTTAGGTCATTTTCGTCCTGCCTAGGCTTATTCTAGTCCAATTAGGGTTTTTAACTAATCTTGTGCATCGAATAGGTGTGTTTGTGTCACTGGATTAACATTTATGACATTTTTTTTGTTCTTAGGCATATTGTAGTCAAATTAGGGTTTTTAACCAATCTTGTGCATCCAATAAGTTCATTTGTGTCATTAGATTAACATTTAGGTCATTTTTGTCCTCCCTAGACATATTCTTGTCCAATTAAGGTTTTTAACTAATCTTGTGCCTCCAATAAGTTCATTTGTGTCATTGGATTTAGATTTAGGTAATTTTTGTACTCCCTCGCCTTATTCTAGTCCAATTATGGTATTTAACTAATCTTGTTCATCCAGTAGGTGTGTTTATGTCATTGGATTAACATTTAGATCATTTTCGTCCTCTCTAGGCTTATTCTAGTCCAATTAGGGTTTTTAACTAATCTTGTGCATCGAATAGGTGTGTTTGTGGCATTGGATTAACATTTAGATCATTTTCGTCCTCTCTAGGCTTATTCTAGTCCAATTAGGGTTTTTAACTAATCTTGTGCATCGAATAGGTGTGTTTGTGGCATTGGATTAACATTTAGATCATTTTCGTCCTCTCTAGGCTTATTCTAGTCCAATTAGGGTTTTTAACTAATCTTGTGCATCGAATAGGTGTGTTTGTGTCATTGGATTAACATTTAAGTGATTTTCGTCCTCCCTAGGCTTATTCTAGTCAAATTATGGGTTTTAACCAATCTAGTGCATTCAATAAGTTCATTTGTGTCATTGGATTAACATTTAGATCATTTTCGTCCTCCATAGGCTTATTCTAGTTAAATTAGAGTTTTTAACCAATCTTGTGCATCCAATAAGTTCATTTGTGTCATTGGATTAACATTTAGATCATTTTCGTCCTCCATAGGCTTATTCTAGTTAAATTAGAGTTTTTAACCAATCTTGTGCATCCAATAAGTTCATTTGTGTCATTGGATTAACATTTAGATCATTTTCGTCCTCCATAGGCTTATTCTAGTTAAATTAGAGTTTTTAACCAATCTTGTGCATCCAATAAGTTCATTTGTGTCATTGGATTAACATTTAGATCATTTTCGTCCTCCATAGGCTTATTCTAGTTAAATTAGAGTTTTTAACCAATCTTGTGCATCCACTAGGTGTGTTTGTGGCATTGGATTTACATTTACATCATTTTCGTCCTCCCAAGGCTTATTGAAGACCAATTAGGGTTTTTAGCCAATCTTGTGCATCAAATAGGTGTGTTTGTGTCATTGGATAAACATTTAGGTCACTTTCGTCCTCCATAAGCTTATTCTACTTACGGTTTTTAACGAATCTTGTGAATCCAATTAGTTCATTTGTGTCATTGGATAAACATTCAGTTCATTTTTGTGCTCCCTAGGTACATTCTAGTCCAATTAGAGTTTTAACCAATCTTGTGCAGCAATTTAGTTCATTTGTGTCGTCGGAATAACATTTAGGTCCTTTTCTTCCGCCCTAGGCTTATTCTAGTCGAATTAGGGTTTTTAACCAATCTTGTCCATCCAACAAGTGTGTTTGTGTCGTTGGAATAACATTTAGGTCATTTTCTTCCGCCCAAGGCTTATTCTAGTCGAATTAGGGTTTTTAACCAATCTTGTCCATCCAACAGGTATGTTTGTGTCGTTGGAATAACATTTAAGTCATTTTCGTCGTCGGGATGCTTATTCTAGTCTAATTAGGGTTTTTAACCAATCTTGAGAATCCAATAAGTTCATTTGTGTCATTGGATTAACATTTAAATCATTTTCGTCCTCCAAAAGCTTATTATAGTCCAATTAGAGTTTTTAACCAATCTTGTGCATCCAATAAGTTCATTTGTTTCATTGGATTAACAATTACGTCGTTTTCGTCCTCCCTAGGCTTTTTCTTGTCCAATTTGGGTTTTTAACCAATCTTGTGCACCAATAGGTGTGTATATGTCATTGGTTTAGAATTTAGGTCATTTTCGTCTTCCCTAGCCTTATTCTAGTCTAATTAAGGTTTTTAAAAATCTAGTGCATCCTCTAAATTCATTTTTGTCATTGGATTAACATTTAGGTCATTTTCGTCCTCCGTAGGCCTATTCTAGTCGAATTAGGGTTTTTAACCAATCTTGTGCATCCAATAAGTTCATTTGTGTCATTGGATTAACATTTAGGACATTTTCGTCCTCCCTAGGATTATTCTAGTCCAATTAGGGATTTTAACCAATCTTGTGCATCCAATAAGTTCATTTGTGTCATTGGATTAACATTTAGGACATTTTCGTCCTCCCTAGGATTATTCTAGTCCAATTAGGGATTTTAACCAATCTTGTGCATCCAATAAGTTCATTTGTGTCATTGGATTAACATTTAGGACATTTTCGTCCTCCCTAGGATTATTCTAGTCCAATTAGGGATTTTAACCAATCTTGTGCATCCAATAAGTTCATTTGTGTCATTGGATAAACATTTAGGTCATTCTTATCCTCTCTAGGTATATTCTAGTCCAATTAGAGTTTTCAACCAATCTTGTAAATCCAATTAGTTCATTTGTGTCATTGGATTAACATTTGGTCATTTTCTTCCTCCCTAGGCTTATTCTAGTCGAATTAGAATTTTTAACCAATCTTGTCCATCCAATAGGTGTGTTTGTGTCAATGGATTAACATTTAGGTCATTTTTGTCGTCGCTATACTTATTCTAATCCAATTAGGGGTTTTAACCAATCTTGTGCAGCCAATAAGTTCATATGTGTCATTGGATTAACATTTAGGACATTTTCGTCCTCCCTAGGATTATTCTAGTCCAATTAGGGATTTTAACCAATCTTGTGCATCCAATAAGTTTATTTGTGTCATTGGATTAACATTTAGGACATTTTCGTCCTCCCTAGGATTATTCTAGTCCAATTAGGGATTTTAACCAATCTTGTGCATCCAATAAGTTTATTTGTGTCATTGGATTAACATTTAGGTCATTTTCTTTCTCCCTAGGCTTATTCTAGTCCAATTTGGGTTTTTAACTAACCTTCTTCATCTAGTAGGTGTGTTTATGTCATTGGATTATCATTTAATTTGTTTTCTTCCTCCCTATGCTTATTCTATTCATTTGTGTCATTGGATTAACATTTAGATCATTTTCGTGCTCCATAGGCTTATTCTAGTTCAATTAGAGTTTTTAACCAATCTTGTCCATCCAATAGGTGTGTTTGTGTCATTGGATTAACATTTAGTTCATTTTCGTCCTCCCTATACTTATTGTAGTCCAATTAGGGTTTTAAAACAATCTTGTGCACCAATAGGTGTGTTTGTGTCATTGGATTAAAATTTAGCATCATTTTCTTCCTCCCTTGGCTTATTCTAGTCCAATTAGGGTTTTTAAAAATCTTGTGCATCCTATAAGTTCATTTTTGTCCTTGGACTAACATTTAAGTCATTTTCGTCCTCCGTAAGCCTATTCTAGTCGAATTAGGTCATTTATGTCAATGGATAAACATTTAGGTCATTTTCATCCTCCCTGGGTATATTCTAGTCCAATTAGAGTTTCTAACCAATCTTGTGCATCCAATTAGTTCATTTGTGTCATTGGATTAACATTTAGGTCATTTTCTTCCTCCATAGGCTTATTCAAGTCGAATTAGGGTTTTTAACCAATCTTGTCCATCCAATAGGTGTGTTTGTGTCATTGGATTAACATTTAGGTCATTTTCGTACTCCCTAGAGTTATTCTAGTCTAATTAAGGTTTTTAACCAATCTTGTAAATCCAATAAGTTCATTTGTGTTATTGGATTATCATTTTGGTCATTTTCGTACTCCTTAGGATTATTCTTGTCCAATTAGGGTTTTTCCCCAATCTTGTGCATCCAATAAATTCATTTGTGTCATTGGATAGACATTTAGGTCATTTTCGTCCTCCCAAGGTATATTCTAGTCCAATTAGAGTTTTCAACCAATCTTGTGCATCCAATTAGTTCATTTGTGTCATTGGATTAACATTTAGGTCATTTTCTTTCTCCCTAGGCTTATTCTAGTACAATTAGGGTTTTTAACTAATCTTGTTCATCCAGTATGAGTGTTTATGTCATTGGATTAAATTTTAAGTGATTTTCGTCCTCCCTGGACTTACTCTAGTCAAATTAGTGTTTTTAACTAATCCTGTGCATTCAATAAGTTCATTTATTTCATTTGATTAACATTTAGATCATTTTCTTTCTCTATAGGTTTATTTAAGTTCAATTAGAGTTTTTAACCAATCTTGTGCACCCAATATGTTCTTTTGTGTCATTGGATTAACATTTAGGTCATTTTTGTCCACCTTAGGCCTATTCTAGTCAAATTAGGGTTTTTAACAAATCTTGTGCATTCATTAAGTTCATCTGTGTCATCGGATTAACATTTAGATCATTTTCAACATCCCTAGGCTTATTCTAGTCCAATTAGAGTTTTTAACCAATCTTGTGCATCCAATAAGTTCATTTCTTTCAATGGATTAATATTTAGGTCATTTTTGGACTCCCTTGGCTTATTCTAGTCCAATTAGGCTTTTTAACTAATCTTGTTCATCACATAGGTGTGTTTGTGTCATTGGATTAACATTTAAGTGATTTTCGTCCTCCCTAGGCTTATTCTAGTCAAATTAGGGTTTTTAACTAATGTTGTGCAACCAATAAGTTCATTTGTGTCATTTGATTAACATTTAGATCATTTTCGTTTTCCATAGACTTATTCTAGTTCATTTAGAGTTTTTAACCAATCTTGTGCATCCAATAAGTTTATTTGTGTCATTGGATTAACATTTAGGTCATTTTTGTCCTCCATAGACTTAGGGTTTTTAACCAATCTTGTGCATCCAATAAGTTCATTTCTTTCCTTGGATTAACATTTAGGTCATTTTTGGACTCCCTTGGCTTATTCTAGTCCAATTCGGCTTTTTAACTAATCTTGTATATCACATAGGTGTGTTTGTGTCATTGGATTAACATTTAAGTGATTTTCGTCCTCCCTATGCTTATTCTAGTCGAATTAGGGTTTTTAACTAATCTTGTGCATCCAATAAGTTCGTTTGTGTCATTGGATAAACATTTAGGTCATTTTCTTCCTCCCTTGGCTTATTCTAGTCGAATTAGGGTTTTTAAAAAATCTTGTCCATCCAATAGGTGTGTTTGTGTCATTGGTTTAACATTTAGGTCATTTTCGTACTCCCTAGAATTATTCTAGTCTAATTAGGGTTTTTAACTAATCTTGTGAATCCAATAAGTTCATTTGTGTCATTGGATTATGATTTTGGTCTTTTCGTCCTCCTTAGGATTATTCTTGTGCAATTAGGGTTTTTCCCCAATCTTGTGCATCCAATAAGTTCATTTGTGTCATTGGATAAACATTTAGGTCATTTTTGTGCTCCCTAGGTATATTCTAGTCCAATTAGAGTTTTCAACCAATCTTGTGCATCCAATTAGTTCATTTGTGCCATTGGATTAACATTTAGGTCATTTTCTTTCTCCATAGGCTTATTCTAGTCCAATTTGGGTTTTTAACTAATCTTCTTCATCCAGTTGGTGTGTTTATGTCATTGGATTAATATTTAAGTGATTTTCGTCCTCCCTAGGCTTATTCTAGTCAAATTAAAGTTTTTAACCAATCTTGTGCATCCAATAAGTTCAGTTGTTTCATTGGATTATTATTTAGGTCATTTTCGTCCTCCCTAGGCATATTCTTGTCCAATTAGAGTTTTTAACCAATCTTGTGCATCTAATAGGTGCGTTTGTGTCATTGGATAAACATATAGGTCCCTTTCGTCCTCCATAGGCTTATTCTAGTCCAATTACGGTTTCTAACGAATCTTGTGCATCCAATAGGTGTGTTTGTGTCATTAGATTGTCAGTTAGGTCATTTTCGTCCTCCCTAGACTTATTCTAGTCCAATTAGAATTTTTAACCAATCTTGTGCATCTAATAGGTGCGTTTGTGTCATTGGATTAACATTTACGTCATTTTCCTCCGCCCTAGGCTTATTCTAGTCGAATTAGGGTTTTTAACCAATCTTGTCCATCCAGTAGGTGTGTTTGTGTCATTGGATTGTCATTTAGGTCATTTTCGTCCTCCCTAGACTTATTCTTGTCCAATTAGGGTTTTTAACCAATCTTGTGCAACCAATTAGTTCATTTGTGTCATTAGATTAACATTTAGATCATTTTCGTTCTCCCTAGGTTTATTCTAGTCCAATTAGAGTTTTTAACCAATCTTGTGCATCCAATAAGTTCATTTGTTTCATTGGATTAACATTTAAGTCATTTTCGTCCTCCCTAGGCTTTTTCTTGTCCAATTTGGTTTTTTAACTAATCTTGTGCACCAATAGGTGTGTTTGTGTCATTGGATTAAAATTTAGCATCATTTTCTTCCTCCCTTGGCTTATTCTAGTCCAATTAGGGATTTTAAAAATCTTGTGCATCCTATAAGTTCATTTTTGTCATTGGACTAACATTTAAGTCATTTTCGTCCTCCGTAAACCTATTCTAGTCGAATTAGGTCATTTATGTCAATGGGTAAACATTTAGGTCATTTTCATCCTCCCTGGGTATATTCTAGTCCAATTAGAGTTTCTAACCAATCTTGTACATCCAATTAGTTCATTTGTGTCATTGGATTAACATTTAGGTCATTTTCTTCCTCCATAGGCTTATTCAAGTCGAATTAGGGTTTTTAACCAATCTTGTCCATCCAATAGGTGTGTTTGTGTCATTGGATTAACATTTACGTCATTTTCGACCTCCCTAGAGTTATTCTAGTCTAATTAAGGATTTTAACCAATCTTGTAAATCCAATAAGTTCATTTGTGTTATTGGATTATCATTTTGGTCATTTTCGTACTCCTTAGTATTATTCTTGTCCAATTAGGGTTTTCCCCAATCTTGTGCATCCAATAAGTTCATTTGTGTCATTGGATAAACATTTAGGTCATTTTCGTCCTCCCAAGGTATATTCTAGTCCAATTAGAGTTTTCAACCAATCTTGTGCATCCAATTAGTTCATTTGTGTCATTGGATTAACATTTAGGTCATTTTCTTTCTCCCTGGGCTTATTCTAGTACAATTAGGGTTTTTAACTAATCTTGTTCATCCAGTAAGAGTGTTTATGTCATTGGATTAAATTTTAAGTGATTTTCGTCCTCCCTGGACATACTCTAGTCAAATTAGTGTTTTTAACCAATCTTGTGCATTCAATAAGTTCATTTATTTCATTTGATTAACATTTAGATCATTTTCTTTCTCTATAGGTTTATTTAAGTTCAATTAGAGTTTTTAACCAATCTTGTGCACCCAATATGTTCTTTTGTGTCCTTGGATTAACATTTAGGTCATTTTTGTCCACCTTAGGCCTATTCTAGTAGAATTAAGGTTTTTAACCAATCTTGTGCATCCAATAAGTTCTTTTGTGTCATTGGATAAACATTTTGGTCATTTTCGTCCTCCCTAGGTATATTCTAGTCCAATTAGAGTTTTCAACCAATCTTGTGTATCCAATTAGTTCATTTATGTCATTGGATTAAAATTTTAGTAATTTTCGTCCTCCCTAGGCATATTCTAGTCAAATTAGGGTTTTTAACAAATCTTGTCCATTCATTAAGTTCATCTGTGTCATCGGATTAACATTTAGATCATTTTCGTC
>NC_021165.2:49320502-49337391 GCF_000331145.2 Cicer arietinum
TCATTGGATTAACATTTAGGTCATTTTTGGACTCCCTTGGCTTATTCTAGTCCAATTACGCTTTTTAACTAATCTTTTTCATCACATAGGTTTGTTTGTGTCATTGGATTAACATTTAAGTGATTTTCGTCCTCCCTAGGCTTATTCTAGTCAAATTAGGGTTTTTAACTAATGTTGTGCATCCAATAAGTTCATTTGTGTCATTTGATTAACATTTAGATCATTTTCGTTTTCCATAGACTTATTCTAGTTCATTTAGAGTTTTTAACCAATCTTGTGCATCCAATAAGTTTATTTGTGTCATTGGATTAACATTTAGGTCATTTTTGTCCTCCATAGACTTAGGGTTTTTAACCAATCTTGTGCATCCAATAAGTTCATTTGTGTCATCGGATAAACATTTAGGTCATTTTCTTTCTCCCTAGGCTTATTCTAGTCCAATTTGGGTTTTTAACTAATCTTCTTCATCCAGTAGGTGTGTTTATGTCATTGGATTAACATTTAAGTGATTTTCGTCCTCCCTAGGCTTATTCTAGTCAAATTAAAGTTTTTAACCAATCTTGTGCATCCAATAAGTTCAGTTGTTTCATTGGATTATTATTTAGGTCATTCTCGTCCTCCCTAGGCTTATTCTTGTCCAATTAGAGTTTTTAACCAATCTTGTGCATCTAATAGGTGTGTTTGTGTCATTGGATAAACATTTAGGTCACTTTCGTCCTCCATAGGCTTATTCTAGTCCAATTAGGGTTTTTAACGAATTTTGTGCATCCAATAAATTCGTTTGTGTCATTGGATAAACATTTAGGTCTTTTTCGACCTCCCGAAGTACATTCTAGTCCAATTAGAATTTTTAACCAATCTTGTGCATCCAATTAGTTCATTTATATCGTTGGAATAACATTTACGTCATTTTCCTCCGCCCTAGTCTTAGTCTAGTCGAATTAGGGTTTTTAACCAATCTTGTCCATCCAATAGGTGTGTTTGTGTTATTGGATTATCATTTAGGTCATTTTCGTCCTCCCTAGACTTATTCTTGTCCAATTAGGGTTTTTAACCAATCTTGTGCAACCAATTAGTTCATTTGTGTCATTAGATTAACATTTAGATCATTTTCGTCCTCCCTAGGTTTATTCTAGTCCAATTAGAGTTTTTAACCAATCTTGTGCATCCAATAAATTCATTTGTTTCATTGGATAAACATTTAAGTCATTTTCGTCCTCCCTAGGCTTTTTCTTGTCCAATTTGGGTTTTTAACTAATCTTGTGCACCAGTAGGTGTGTTTGTGTCATTGGATTAAAATTTAGCATCATTTTCTTCCTCCCTTGCCTTATTCTAGTCCAATTAGGGTTTTTAAAAATCTTGTGCATCCTATAAGTTCATTTTTGTCATTGGATTAACATTTAGGTCATTTTCTTCCTCCCTAGGCTTATTCTAGTCGAATTAGGGTTTTTAACCAATCTTGTCCATCCAATAGGTGTGTTTGTGTAATTGAATTAACATTTAGGTCATTTTCGTCCTCCCTAGACTTATTCTAGTCCAACTATGCTTTTAACCAATCTTGTGCATCCAATTAGTTCATTTGTGTCACTGGATTAACATTTAGGTCATTTTCTTCCTCCCTCGGCTTATTCAAGTCGAAATAGGGTTTTTAAACAATCTTGTGCATCCAATAGGTGTGTTTGTATCATTGGATTAGAATTTAGGTCATTTTCGTCGTTGCTATGCTTATTCTAGTCTAATTAGTGTTTTTAACCAATCTTGTGATCCAATAAGTCCATTTGTGTCATTGGATTATAATTTTGGTCATTTTTGTCCTCCTTAGGATTATTCTTGTCAAATTAGGGTTTTTCTCCAATCTTGTGCATCCAACTATTTCATTTGTGTCACTAGATTAACATTTAGATCATTTTCGTCATCCCTAGGCTTATTCTAGTCCAATTACAGTTTTTAACCAATCTTGTGCATCCAATAAGTTCATTTCTTTCCTTGGATTAACATTTAGGTCATTTTTGGACTCCCTTGGCTTATTCTAGTCCAATTAGGCTTTTTAACTAATCTTGTATATCACATAGGTGTGTTTGTGTCATTGGATTAACATTTAAGTGATTTTCGTCCTCCCTAGCTTTATTCTTGTCAAATTAGGGTTTTTAACCTATGTTGTGCATTCAATAAGTTCATTTGTGTCATTTGATTAACATTTAGGTCATTTTTGTTCTCTGTAGGCCTATTCTAGTCGAATTAGGGTTTTTAACCAATCTTGTGCATCCAATAAGTTCGTTTGTGTCATTGGATAAACATTTAGGTCATTTTCTTCCTCCCTTGGCTTATTCTAGTCGAATTAGGGTTTTTAAAAAATCTTGTCCATCCAATAGGTGTGTTTGTGTCATTGGTTTAACATTTAGGTCATTTTCGTACTCCCTAGAATTATTCTAGTCTAATTAGGGTTTTTAACTAATCTTGTGAATCCAATAAGTTCATTTGTGTCATCGGATTATGATTTTGGTCTTTTCGTCCTCCTTAGGATTATTCTTGTGCAATTAGGGTTTTTCCCCAATCTTGTGCATCCAATAAGTTCATTTGTGTCATTGGATAAACATTTAGGTCATTTTCGTGCTCCCTAGGTATATTCTAGTCCAATTAGAGTTTTAAACCAATCTTGTGCATCCAATTAGTTCATTTGTGCCATTGGATTAACATTTAGGTAATTTTCTTTCTCCATAGGCTTATTCTAGTCCAATTTGGGTTTTTAACTAATCTTCTTCATCCAGTAGGTGTGTTTATGTCATTGGATTAATATTTAAGTGATTTTCGTCCTCCCTAGGCTTATTCTAGTCAAATTAAGGTTTTTAACCAATCTTGTGCATCCAATAAGTTCAGTTGTTTCATTGGATTATTATTTAGGTCATTTTCGTCCTCCATAGGCTTATTCTTGTCCAATTAGAGTTTTTAACCAATCTTGTGCATCTAATAGGTGTGTTTGTGTCATTGGATAAACATTTAGGTCCCTTTCGTCCTCCATAGGCTTATTCTAGTCCAATTACGGTTTCTAACGAATCTTGTGCATCCAATAAATTCATTTGTGTCATTGGATAAACATTTAGGTCATTTTCGTCCTCCCTTGGTACATTCTAATCCAATTAGAATTTTTAACCAATCTTGTGCATCCAATTAGTTCATTTGTATCGTTGGAATAACATTTACGTCATTTTCCTCCGCCCTAGGCTTATTCTAGTCGAATTAGGGTTTTTAACCAATCTTGTGCATCCCATAAGTTCGTTTGTGTCATTGGATAAACATTTAGGTCATTTTCGTCCTCCCTAGGCTTATTCTTGTCCAATTAGGGTTTTCCCCAATCTTGTGCATCCAATAAGTTCGTTTGTGTCATTGGATAAACATTTAGGTCATTTTCGTCCTCCCTAGGCTTATTCTTGTCCAATTAGGGTTTTCCCCAATCTTGTGCATCCAATAAGTTCGTTTGTGTCATTGGATAAACATTTAGGTCATTTTCGTCCTCCCAAGGTATATTCTAGTCCAATTAGAGTTTTCAACCAATCTTGTGCATCCAATTAGTTCATTTGTGTCATTGGATTAACATTCAGGTCATTTTCTTTCTCCCTAGGCTTATTCTAGTACAATTATGGTTTTTAACTAATCTTGTTCATCCAGTAAGAGTGTTTATGTCACTGTTCATCCAGTAAGAGGGTTTTTAACTAATCTTTCTCCATAGGCTTATTCTAGTACAAATTAGTGTTTTTAACCAATCTTGCGCATTCAATAAGTTCATTTATTTCATTTGATTAACATTTAGATCATTTTCTTTCTCTATAGGTTTATTTAAGTTCAATTAGAGTTTTTAACCAATCTTGTGCACCCAATATGTTCTTTTGTGTCCTTGGATTAACATTTAGGTCATTTTTGTCCACCTTAGGCCTATTCTAGTAGAATTAAGGTTTTTAACCAATCTTGTGCATCCAATAAGTTCTTTTGTGTCATCGGATAAATATTTTGGTCATTTTCGTCCTCCCTAGGTATATTCTAGTCCAATTAGAGTTTTCAACCAATCTTGTGTATCCAATTAGTTCATTTATGTCATTGGATTAAAATTTTAGTAATTTTCGTCCTCCCTAGGCATATTCTAGTCAAATTAAGATTTTTAACAAATCTTGTGCATTCATTAAGTTCATCTGTGTCATCGGATTAACATTTAGATCATTTTCGTCCTCCATAAGCTTATTCTAGTTCAATTAGAGTTTTTAACCAATCTTGTGCATCTAATATGTGTGTTTGTGGCATTGGATTAAGATTTACATCATTTTCGTCCTCCCAAGGCTTATTGTAGACCAATTAGTGTTTTTAACCAATCTTGTGCATCTAATGGGTGTGTTTGTATCACTGGATAACCATTTAGGTCACTTTCGTCCTCCATAGGCTTATTCTAGTCCAATTAGCGTTTTTAACGAATCTTGTTCATCCAATAAATTCATTTGTGTCATGGGATAAACATTTAGGTTATTTTCGTCCTCCCTACGTACATTCTCGTCCAATTGGAGTTTTTAACCAATCATGTGCATCCAATTAGTTCATTTGTGTTGTTTGATTAACATTTAGGTCATTTTCTTCAGCCCTCGACTTATTCTAGTCGAATTAGGGTTTTTAACCAATCTTGTGCATCCAACAGGTGTATTTGTGTCGTTGGATTAACATTTAGGTCATTTTCGTCGTCGCTATGCTTATTCTAGTCCATTTAGGGTTTTTAACCAATCTTGGGCTTCCTATAAGTTCATTTGTTTCATTTGATTAACATTTAGGTCATTTTCGTAGTCCCTAGGCTTATTCTTGTTGAATTAGGGTTTTTAACCAATCTTATGCACCAATAGGTGTGTTTGTGTTTTTGGATTAACATTTAGGTCATTTTCGTCCTCTCTAGGCTTATTCTAGTCCAATTAGGGTTTTTAACCAATCTTGTGCATCCAACAAATTTATTTGTGTCATTGGATTATCATTTAGGTCATTTTCATCCTCCCTAGACTTATTCTAGTCCAATTAGAGTGTTTAAACAATCTTGTGCCTCCAATAGGTGTGTTTGTGTCATTGGATTAACATTTAGGTCATTTTCTTCGTCGCTATGCTTATTCTAGTCCAATTAGGGTTTTTAACTAATCTTGTGCATCGAATAGGTGTGTTTGTGTCACTGGATTAACATTTAGGTCATTTTCGTCCTCCCTAGATTTATTCTTGTCCAATTAGGGTTTTAGGCCAATCTTGTGCATCCAATAAGTTCATTTGTGTCATTGGATTAACAGTTAGGTCATTTTTGTACTTCCTCGCCTTATTCTAGTCCAATTAGGGTTTTTAACTAATCTTGTTCAACCAGTTGATGTGTTTATGTCATTAGATTAACATTTAAGTAATATTCGTCCCCCCTAGGCTTATTCTAGTCAAATTACGGTTTTTTAACCAATGTTGTGCATTCGATAAGTTCATTTGTTTTATTGGATTAACATTTAGATCATTTTCGTCCTCCATAGACTTATTCTACTTCAATTAGGGTTTTTAACCAATCTTGTCCATCCAACAGCTGTGTTTGTGTCGTTGGATTAACTTTTAGGTCATTTTCGTCGTCGCTATGCTTATTCTAGTCCAATTAGGGTTTTTAACCAATCTTGTGCTTCCAATAAGTTCATTTGTTTCATTAAATTAACATTTAGGTCATTTTCGGCATCCCTAGGCCTATTCTTATGCAATTAGGGTTTTTAACCAATCTTATGCACCAATACTTGTGTTTGTGTATTTGGATTAACATTTAGGTTAATTTCGTCCTCCCTAGGCTTATTCCAGTCCAATTCAAGTTTTTAACCAATCTTATGCACCAATAGGTGTGTTTGTGTTGTTGGATTAACATTTAGGTCATTTTCTTCCGCCCTAGGCTTATTCTAGTCGAATTAGGGTTTTTAACCAATCTTGTGCTTCCAATAAGTTCATTTGTTTCATTAAATTAACATTTAGGTCATTTTCTTCCGCCCTAGGCTTATTCTAGTCGAATTAGGGTTTTTAACGTATCTTGTGCATCCAACAGGTGTGTTTGCGTCGTTGGATTATCATTTAGGTCATTTTCGTCGTCGCTATGCTTATTCTAGTCCAATTAGGGTTTTTAACAAATCTTGTGAATCCAAAAAGTTCATTTGTGTCATTGGATTATCATTTAGGTCATTTTCGTCCTCCCTAGGCTTATTCTTGTCCAATTAGGGTTTTTAACCAATCAAGTGCATCCAATAAGTTCATTTGTGTCATTAGATTAATATTTAGATCATTTTTGTCCTCCCTAGGTTTATTCTAGTCCAATTAGAGTTTTTAACCAATCTTGTGCATCCAATAAGTTCATTTGTGTCATTAGATTAATATTTAGATCACTTTTGTCCTCCCTAGGTTTATTCTAGTCCAATTAGAGTTTTTAACCAATCTTGTGCATCCAATAAGTTCATTTGTGTCATTAGATTAATATTTAGATCACTTTTGTCCTCCCTAGGTTTATTCTAGTCCAATTAGAGTTTTTAACCAATCTTGTGCATCCAATAAGTTCATTTGTGTCATTAGATTAATATTTAGATCATTTTTGTCCTCCCTAGGTTTATTCTAGTCCAATTAGAGTTTTTAACCAATCTTGTGCATCCAATAAGTTCATTTGTGTCATTGGATAAAAATTGGTCATTGTCGTCCTCCCTAGGGTTATTCTAGTCCAATTCAAGTTTTTTACCAATCTTGTACATCCAATAGGTGTGTTTTTGTCATTGGATAAACATTTAGGTCATTTTTGTCTTCCCTAGGCTTATTCTGACCAATTAGGGTTTTTAACTAATCTTGTGCATCCAATATGTGTGTTCGTATCATTGGATTAACATTTAGGTCATTTTCGTCGTCACTATGCTTATTCTAATCCAATTACGGTTTTTAACCAATCTTGTGCATTCAATAAGTTCATTTGTGTCATTGGATTAACATTTAGATCATTTTCGTCATTCATAGGCTTATTCTAGTTCAATTAGAGTTTTTACCAATGTTGTTCATCCAATAGGTGTGTTTATGGCATTGGATTAACATTTACATAATTTTCGTCCTCCCATGGCTTATTTTAGACCAATTATGGTTTTTAACCAATCTTGTGCATCTAATAGGTGTGTTTGTGTCATTGGATAAACATTAAGGTCACTTTCGTCCTCCGTAGGCTTATTCTAGTTCAATTAGGGTTCTTAACAAATCTTGTGCCTCCAATAAGTTCATTTGTGTCATTGATTTAACATTTAGGTCATTTTTGTGCTCCCTAGGCCTATTCTAGTCCAATTAGGGTTTTTAACCAATCTTGTGCATCTAATAGGTGTGTGTGTCATTGGATACACAATTAGGTCACTTTCGTCCTCGATAGGCCTATTCTAGTCCAATTAGGGGTTTTAACCAATCTTGTGCATCCAATAAGTTCATTTGTGTCATTGGATAAAAATTGGTCATTTTCGTCCTCCCTAGGTACATTCTAGTCAAATTAGAGTTTTAACCAAATTTTGTGCAGCCAATTAGTTCGTTTGTGTCATTGGATTAACATTTAGGTCATTTTCGTTCTCCCTAAGCTTATTCTAGTCTAATTATGGTTTTTAACTAATCTTGTGCTTCGAATAGGTATGTTTGTGTCAGTGGATTAACATTTAGGTCATTTTCACCCTACCTAGGCTTATTGTAGTCTAGTGAGGGTTTTTAACCAATCTTGTGCATCCAATAAGTTCATTTGTGTCATTGATTTAACATTTCGGTCATTAGGGTTTAACATGAGGCTTATTCTAGTCCAATTAGGGTTTTTAAATAAACTTGTTCATCCAGTAGGTGTGTTTGTGTCATTGGATTAACATTTAGATCATTTTCGTCCTCCATAGGCTTATTCTAGTTCAATTAGAGTTCTTAACGAATCTAGTACATCCAATAGGTGTGTTTTTGTCATTGGATAAACATTTAGGTCACTTTCGTCCTCCATAGGCTTATTCTAGTCCAACTAGGGTTTTTAACTTATCTTGTGCATCTAATAAGTTCATTTTTGTCATTGGATAAACATTTAGGTCATTTTCGTCGTCACTATGCTTATTCTAATCCAATTACAGTTTTTAACCAATCTTGTGCAACCAATAGGTGTGTTTGTGTCATTGGATGAACATTTAGGTCATTTTCGTCGTCACTATGCTTATTCTAATCCAATTACAGTTTTTAACCAATCTTGTGTGTAAGACCTGTAATTTTAAAGTACCATTTATGTATTTTTGGCGTATTTTGGATTTTGGCTCGGAGGCTTTTAAGCCAAAGTTAATAATATTTTGGAGTTTTATAATCAAAAAGGTATTTCGATGCCAATTAGAATTTCTCGTCGATAAATAAATTGAATTTAACTGCGGAAAATACTTTACGGTTAATTTAAGGCGTTTCGGGTGAAACGGTAATTTAATAAATATCTAGATTTTGAGATATTTGTTAAGTTATATTTATTATATTTATATATGTTTGTTTGGAGGGAAAAAGAAAGGAAAACTAGAAGGAAGGAAAAGGAAAAGAAAATAGTATATAAAGGAAGGAAGGAAAAAGGAAGAAAGGAAAAACAAAGGAAAGAAAAAGAAAGGAAGGAAATTTCCAAATTTCCATCTCCTTCCTCTGAACCTCACGCGAGCAAAACCCAAAATTCCATCCTTCTCCATTTTTCGTTTTCGTTGCTTCCTTTTCTTCAAAGCTAGTGACCCAAGGTTGGGTGAGAGTTAGATCAAGGTTTTCGCAACTCCACTCTTCCTCTTTGATTCGAAAACGAAGAAAAACGGTTTTGAGATCCAAACACAAACCCCTCCGTTTCTTCTAGATCCAAACCTCATTTCTCGAAGAGATAGAAGGGAAAGTTGCTCACCACCACGCTACGGTGCTAGTGAACTAATTTGGAAGCGGCGTTGCGAGCGGAGATTTTACCGGAATTTCTCGCGGTACCGGAAACGCACGATAAAGCTAACGTTGAGGTAAGGGCTCCTTCCAAACTTCTAGCTTGCATTAGGGACTTATCTGTAGTTGTGTGGGAAGGAATTTGTTAGGGTTAAATGTATCGATTTGGGGAAAAACGAAACTAGTGCGTTATGGGTAAAAACCTTAGAGTTAGGTTTTGTTTATAGTGATGAATGTTTCGTGGTAAATGAATTTGAAGTCATTGTATATGATTATGAACAAATGAAATTGGTTGTATCTGGGTGTTATGTTGCTTTGATTTGTGTTCGTTGTTTTTGACATGCTCTTAATTGATATTGATGAAATTTGATATGTGTATGGTTGGATTTGTGAATAAATGAATTGATATGTTTTGATGTGAGAATTTGTTGAGTTTGTGTTGTGTGAAATTTGAAAACCATTAAGTTAAATGAGTATTAAGAATGGGGAATCTCTTAATGACTCGTTTACTGAATGTTTTGCGAGAAAATCGTTTAAGTCAAAAGTATATTAAGAATGGGGAATCTCTTAATATGACTGTTTGCTTAACGTTTTGTTTTGAAAATCATTAAGTTAAATCGGTATTAAGAACGGGGAATCTCTTAATGACTTATTTAATTAATGTTGTTTGAAAGTCGTTTAAGTAAATGGGTATTAAAAATGGGGAATCTTTTAATATCTGCATTTGCTTAACGATTGTTGTGAATGGAGTCTGTGTATGCTCATGCATTTCATTGGTAAATTGTGTCGACCCGTGATAGGTGACACCTTGGTAAACTGTACGGACCCGTGATAGGTTGTACGTTTGCGATTTACATTTTAGTAAATCGTGTTGACCCGTGATAGGTGACACCTTGGTAAACTGTACTGACCCGTGATAGGTGGTACATTTACGATTTACATTTTTGGTGAATTGTGCTGACCCGTGATAGGTGGCACCTAGGTAAACAGTACTGGTCTGTGATAGGCGGTACGTTTACGATTCCCGCTTTTTCTTTTAGTAAATCGTGTTGACCCGTGATAGGTGACACCTCGGTAAACTGTACTGACCCGTGATAGGTGGTACATTTACGATTCCCGCTTTTTCTTTTAGTAAATCGTGTTGACCCGTGATAGGTGACACCTCGGTAAACTGTACTGACCCGTGATAGGTGGTACGTTTATGATTTACGCATTTTAGTAAATCGTGCTGACCCGTGATAGGTGGCACCTCGGTAATTGGTACTTTGGCCTGCGATAGGCGGTACAATTATGATTTACGGCCCTTCGAGGAGGGTTTTGGTTTGGAATTCCGAGTCCATGCATTTTGGCATATACGCATTGCATTAGGGTGCCTGGCACGCGAGTCATGTTTGATTTGAGTTTATGATTGAGTGATTCGAATTTTGATTTATCGTGATAACTGAGATGAAGGTGTTAAGTGCTATGTGTTGTGTATTGTGTGTGAGTATGATGGTTATCGAACCTTTGTGTGTCGTAGTAATCGCGTAGAAATTGCTAAGTGTTAAGTGGTGAACTTGATTAGGAATGACTTAGGTTAATTCATGAATTTTTGGAAAACTGATCAGGGAAATCGATTTCCCAATCGATTGGATGGGTAAACAGGGACTTGGCCAATTCACAAAATCGATTAGCCAATCGATTTCGAAAACAATTTTCAAAGGAATCAGTTAAGAAATCGATTGCCCAATCGATTAGGCCTTAAGTCAGGGGCTCAGGAACCAATCAATCGATTTACCAATCGATTGAATTCAGCCCAGGATTCTGTTTTCATTAAGAATCCCTCACCAAATCGATTAGGAAATCGATTGGCTCGAAACCAGGGGCTCAGGAACCAATCAATCGATTTACCAATCGATTGAATTCAGCCCAGGATTCTGTTTTCATTAAAAATCTTCACCCCAATCGATTGCCCAATCGATTGGCTCAGTGAAAATCCTCATTTTTAGTTGTATGATTAATTGCTCATGAATCTATCCATGTTTTGTTTTATCATGTGTTAATTAGGAGATCGAGAACTGCATTTTACCTTCATTTTCATTGGCAATGTACTGTATGAACTTTTCGCACATGGAAAATCCTGTTAAGATGCATGCTTAGTTAAAAAGTTGTTTTGAGCATTCAAAAACTTAATTGCTATGTGTTAACTGTTATTTTCTGGTTGGTGACCCTTTACACTATTGTGGAAATCTGGGCTTTGCCCTCAGATGAGAGTCAGGACGGCCCTACTGGTTCGTACCCTACGGACAGGGATGGAGATGGGAATGCTTGACTGCGGTTGTGTTAGGAGGATCTCACGGGGCGCGTGGAGATTACTCAGGGTGTATAGTTTTTGGTAGGATGATCAGATTAGGATGATGTATAGGGACTAGGGGTCCTTCTTTTTGGTTTGGAGTATTTTAGTTTTGGAAAACTGTACTTATACAAATATTATCAGTTTGATATCATCTTTGAATGGGTTCCATGTACCATTTGATGTTTATGTAGAAATGTTTTGGATTTGTAATTGGAGAAACTTTTCCGCTGCTTGTAAATTATAATGACTCAATTATTTATCCAAAAGCATTTCCTGATTTATTTCCTTGTTCGTTTTTAATTACTTTTAAAAAAAAATATACCCTCGCTTTGAAAAACGGGGTGTTACATTGTGGTATCAGAGCATAGGTTTAGTTTTCTTTGGGAGCTGTGGAACCTTGGTTATAGATTGTAGGTCGACCTATAAGTTAGGAGTTATTATCTGATCATGTGTCGGTTTAGGTGACTTGAGTTGTCAAGTCCAATTTAATTGTGTGTTGTTAGACGGACGTTAGTTTAGAATTTTTTGAAGTAGTGTTAAAACTCTACTTGATGATGGTTCTTATAGGAAACCATGCCGCCCAGAAGGAATGACGCTCCGAGAGCCAACGCTAGGAATGACCAAATGGCGGAGGCTATGAACAACATGGCTGCTTCTGTCGCTGCACAGACCGCTGCCAAGACTCAACGGGATCTTGAAAAGAGGGGAAGAGAGATCCGTGCTGCAGAATCAAGAGGGTTGGAAGACTTCCGTCGTTACAATCCTCCTAAGTTCAAGGGGGATGAGGGTTCAGAGAAGGCGGATCAATGGATCCAAGAAGTGGAGAAAATCTTTGATATGATTAACTGCCAGGCTGGAGTGAAGGTCAGCTATGCCACGTATATGTTGCTAGGGGATGCTGAATACTGGTGGAGGAGTGCAAGGTTGTTGATGGGAGCAGCCCACGAGGAGGTGAACTGGGAATCGTTCAAAAGAAAGTTTTTAGACAAATACTTTCCGATGAGTACCAGGACTAAGTTGGGTGACGACTTTCTGAAACTTCACCAGGGGAGCCTGACTGTGGGCGAGTATGCTGCTAAATTTGAATCACTATCGAGGCATTTCAGGTTCTTCCGTGAAGAAATTGATGAACCGTTCATGTGTCATCGTTTCCAAGACGGATTGAAGTATGAGATTCAAGATTCCGTCTTACCTTTGGGAATTCAACGTTTCCAAGCGCTGGTAGAGAAATGTAGAGAAGTGGAAGATATGAAGAACAAGAGGGCTAGCCGAGTTGGGAATTTTAATTCGGGAGGCCCTAGTCGGGCGACTTATCAGAATAGGGGAAAACAAGTGGCTAAACCTTATAATCGCCCCCAGAATAACAACGGTGGACCGAGTCGCCCAGGGAACCAGAATTTCGGAAGGCAAATGGGGCAAGTGCTTCGATGTTTCCGATGTGGGAAAGAAGGACACTATGCTAGTGCTTGTACCACTAACATCCCCATCTGTCACAATTGTCAGAAGTCGGGGCACATGGCAAGGGAGTGCACGGCTCCAAAGGTGGAACCAGTGGTGAATGTAGCTAGGGCTACCCGTCCTACTGCTAGAGGACGCATTTATTGTGTGAATGCTGAAGAGGGAAATCCATCTGGTAATCTGATTCAGCGTGATTGTGAGATTGCAGGTAACACTCTAACTGCACTCTTTGATTCGGGGGCAACCCATTCCTTCATTGCTATGGACTGTGTGAATCGCTTGAAGTTATCTGTGTCTGCTTTACCTTTTGATTTGGTTGTTTCCACGCCTGCTAAGACCTTAACCGTAAATTCAGCATGTTTACATTGTCGAATGACTATTCAGAATAGGGATTTCTTGGTTAATCTAATTTGTTTACCGCTACAATCACTCGAGGTCATCCTCGGTATGGATTGGATGTCTTATCACTATGTGATCTTGGATTGTGCTCGGAAATTGGTTCTTTTCCCCGAACCAGGAGTTGTTAAGTATTTAGCTGCTAACAAACTCCGAGTGTCGCTAAGTGAAGGGACTCATGAGTTTTTGTCTCTAGCAAATGTAGAGGCAAAGATAAATGTGGAAATAGAAGATGTGATACTTGTCAACGAGTATCGGGATGTATTTCCAACGGAAATTCCAGGATTGCCACCGGTAAGAGAAGTGGAATTCTTCATTGATTTGCACCCAGGAACGGGACCCATTTCAATGGCACCTTATCGAATGTCGCCATTGGAATTAAATGAGCTCAAAGGCCAAATTGAAGACTTGTTGGAGAAGAAATTCATCAGACCAAGTGTATCACCATGGGGTGCTCCAGTTTTGCTAGTTAAGAAGAAGGACGGAAGCTCGCGCCTATGTGTGGATTATAGACAGCTCAACAAGGCAACTATCAAGAATCGTTATCCTTTGCCACGAATCGATGATTTGATGGATCAATTGAGAGGGGCCGCGATATTTTCGAAGATTGACTTGAAGTCGGGTTACCATCAGATCCGAGTAAGGGAAGGAGACATTCAGAAAACAGCTTTCAGAACCCGCTACGGACATTATGAATACCTGGTTATGCCGTTCGGAGTTACCAATGCACCGGCAATTTTCATGGACTACATGAACAGGATCTTTAATTCGTTCCTTGATAAATTCGTGGTGGTATTCATTGATGATATATTGATTTATTCAAGGACCGAAGAAGAGCATGGAGAACATTTGCGACAAGTTCTTGAGATTTTACGCGAGAAGCGATTGTATGCCAATCTGTCGAAGTGTGAATTTTGGCTAGAGAAAGTGAATTTCTTGGGACATGTGATAACCAAGGAAGGAATCGCTGTAGATCCGGCTAAGATTGAGGCGGTTCTTGCTTGGAAACAGCCTCAGACTGTCACTGACATACGAAGTTTTGTGGGACTGGCAGGGTACTACAGGAGGTTTATCGAAGGTTTTGCTAAGATTGTGGCTCCACTGACACAACTTACCAGAAAAGATCAACCGTTCGCATGGACGGAGAAGTGTGAAGAAAACTTCCAGTTACTGAAGAGGAAATTGACGACCTCACCTGTATTGGTGTTACCGCAATCAGAAGAACCCTATGAAGTTTATTGTGATGCATCCCACCAGGGGTTAGGATGTGTTCTGATGCAACACAAGAAAGCTGTGGCTTATGCCTCGAGACAATTGAAGATTCACGAAAGGAACTATCCTACTCATGATTTGGAGCTTGCCGCGGTTGTTTTTGCATTAAAGATCTGGAGGCATTATTTATATGGGTGCACGTTCACCGTGTTCAGCGACCATAAGAGCTTGAAATATTTGTTTGATCAGAAGGAGTTGAACATGCGCCAGAGACGATGGATGGAGACTCTCAAGGATTTTGATTTCACACTGCAGTACCACCCTGGGAAGGCCAATGTAGTGGCGGATGCGTTGAGCAGAAGAAGTGTATCGGTGTCTTCACTAATTATGGCTAGACAACAAGAGTTGTGGGAAGCTTTTAGAGACTTGCACTTGAACGTAGAGTTTGCACCGGGAATTTTGAAATTCGGAATGATTAAGATCTCGAGTGGATTACTTGAAGACATTGCGAATTCTCAGGATGACGTCTTAATTCAAGAGAAGAGGAATCTAATAGTACAAGGGAAGACGACTGAGTTCAAGATTGGGGCTGATAATGTTTTGCGGTGTAATGGTAGGATTTGTGTACCAGAAATTACAGATATGCGGAAAACGATTTTAGAAGAGGCGCATAAGAGTAAGCTGAGTATTCATCCTGGGGCAACAAAGATGTATCAGGATTTGAGGCAGAATTATTGGTGGCCAGGAATGAAGAAACATGTGGCGGAATATGTATCCACTTGTCTAACTTGTCAGAAAGCGAAGGTGGAACATCAGCGACCTGCTGGAATGTTGCAACCTTTAGATATACCTGAATGGAAGTGGGACAGCATTTCCATGGATTTTATAACCGGATTACCAAAGACAAGGAGGAAGAATGATTCTATATGGGTGATAGTGGACCGACTGACTAAATCTGCTCACTTTTTACCGGTAAGGACCACCTATAAGGTAGATCAGCTAACGGAGATCTACATTGCTGAAATTGTGAGGTTACACGGGGTACCATCGAGCATTGTATCAGACCGTGATCCGAAGTTCACATCGCATTTTTGGGGAGCATTGCACGAAGCGTTGGGAACGAAGCTACGATTGAGTTCAGCTTACCATCCACAAACGGACGGACAGACTGAAAGGACAAATCAGTCCTTGGAAGATCTGTTGAGAGCATGTGTTTTAGATGATAGAGGAAGTTGGGATGATGTACTTCCGTTGATTGAGTTCACTTACAACAATAGTTTCCACGCAAGTATTGGAATGGCACCATATGAGGCTTTATATGGGCGCAAGTGTCAAACGCCCTTGTGTTGGTATAAAGACGGTGAGAATATGATTGTCGGACCAGAGATGGTGCAACAGACCACAGCTAAAGTAAGGAAGATCAAGGAGAAAATGAAGACTTCACAAGATCGCCAGAAGAGTTACGCGGACAAGCGTCGCAGACTTTTGGAATTCGAACAGGGTGACCATGTATTTCTGAGAGTCACACCTACTACTGGAGTAGGTAGAGCCTTGAAATCGAAGAAGTTGACTCCGAAATTCATTGGACCATATCAGATTTCTGCACGAATTGGGCCGGTTGCTTATCGGATTGCATTACCTCCGATACTGTCCAATATCCATGACGTGTTTCATGTGTCGCAGTTGAGGAAATATCTCGCAGATCCATCTCACGTGATCGAACCAGACACAATCCAGCTAAAGGATAACCTGTCGTTCGAAGTACCACCCGTGAGAATTGATGACAGGAAGATTAAGCGGTTGAGGACCAAGGATGTTTCGTTGGTCAAGGTGATCTGGAACCCAATTACTGGAGATGCGACTTGGGAACTGGAGAGCAAGATGAGGGAACAACACCCAGAGTTATTTATCGATGCATAGTTTCGAGGACGAAACTAATTTTAGGGGGGGAGTAATGTAAGACCCATAATTTTAAAGTACCCTTTTATGTATTTTTGGTATATTTTGGATTTTGGCTCGGAGGCTTTTAAGCCAAAGTTAATAATATTTTGGAGTTTTATAATCAAAAAGATATTTCGATGCCAATTAGAATTTCTCGTCGATAAATAAATTGAATTTAACTGCGGAAAATACTTTACGGTTAATTTAAGGCGTTTCGGGTGAAAAGGTAATTTAATAAATATCTAGATTTTGAGATATTTGTTAAGTTATATTTATTTTATATATATATGTTTGCTTGGAGGGAAAAAGAAAGGAAAACTAGAAGGAAGGAAAAGGAAAAGAAAATAGTATATAAAGGAAGGAAGGAAAAAGGAAGAAAGGAAAAACAAAGGAAAGAAAAAGAAAGGAAGGAAAATTTCAAAACTTCATCTTCTTCCTCTAACCGTGACCCATTTTTCTCCTTTCTCCCATTTTCGTTTTCGTCGCTTTCTTTTCTTCAAAACTAGTAACCCAAGGTTGGGGGAGAGTTAGATCAAGGTTTTTGCAACTCCACTCTTCCTCTTTGATTCGAAAACGAAGAAATACGGTTTTT